>NC_083464.1:14420000-14702500 GCF_030014155.1 Tachysurus vachellii | reverse complement strand
GACAACATCATCTGCAAAAAGCAGAGACGAAATCCTGTGGTCCCCAAACCAGACTCCCTCCGGCCCCCGACTGCACCTAGAAATCCTGTCCATATAGATAATGAACAGGACCGGTGACAAAGGTCAGCCCTGCCGGAGTCCAACATGCACCAGGAACAAGTCTGACTTATTGCCGGCAATGCGAACCAAACTCCTGCTCCGGTCATATAGGGACCGGACAGCCCTTAGCAGAGGGCCCCGGACCCCATACTCCCAGAGAACCCCCCACAGGTCACCACGAGGGACACAGTCGAATGCCTTCTCCAGATCCACAAAGTACATGTGGACTGGTTGGGCAAACTCCCATGAACCCTCCAGCAACCTGGCGAGGGTATAGAGATGGTCCAGTGTTCCACGACCGGGACGAAACCCGCATTGTTCCTCCTGAATCCGAGGTTCGACTATCGGCCGAATTCTCCTCTCCAGTACCCTGGCATAGACTTTTCCGGGGAGGCTGAGGAGTGTGATCCCCCTGTAGTTGGAACACACCCTCCGGTCCCCCTTCTTAAACAGAGGGACCACCATCCCAGTCTGCCAGTCCAGAGGCACTGTCCCCAGCCGCCACAAGATGTTGCAGAGGCGTGTCAACCAAGACAGCCCCACAACATCCAGAGACTTGAGGTACTCAGGGCGGATCTCATCCACCCCCGGTGCTTTGCCACTGAGAAGCTTCTCAACTACTGTACCTCAGTGACCTCAGCTTGGGGGATCGACGAGTCCACAACTGAGCCCTCTGCCTCTTCTTCCTCAGTGGAAGACATGTCGGTGGGGTTGAGGAGAACCTCGAAGTACTCCTGCCACCGTCCGAGGATGTCCCCAGTCAAAGTCAGCAGATTCCCACTCCCACTGTAAACAGTGTGTGCAGGGCACTGCTTCCCCCTTCTGAGGCGCCGGACGGTTTGCCAGAATTTCTTCAAGGCCAACCGATAGTCCTTCTCCATGGCTTCACCAAACTCACCAAACTTTTTGCCTCCGCAACCACCCGGGCTGAAGCTCGCTTGGCCCTCTGGTACCTATCAGCTTCTTCAGCTTGACGCCATCCCTTACTTCCGGGGGCCACCTCCGGGTTTGGGGATTGCTGCCACGACAGGCACCAGAGACCTTACGGCCACAGCCCCGAGCGGCCGCGTCAACAATGGAGGTGGAGAACATGGTCCATTCGGACTCAATGTCTCCAACCTCCCTCTGGATCTGGTTGAAGCTCTGGCGGAGGTGGGAGTTGAAGATCTCTCTGACCGGAGACTCTGTCAAACATTCCCAGCAGACCCTCACAGTACGTTTGGGTCTGCCAAGTCTGTCCAACTTCCTCCCCTGCCATCGGATCCAACTCACCACCAGGTGGTGACCAGTTGACAGCTCCACCCCTCTCTTTACCCGAGTGTCCAAGACATGGCCGGAGGTCAGATGAAACAACCACAAAGTCGATCATCGACCTCCGACCTAGGGAGTCCTGGTGCCATGTGTACTGATGGACACCCTTATGCTTGAACATGGTGTTCGTTATGGACAAACTGTGACTAGCACAGAAGTCCAATAACAGAACACCACTCGGGTTCAGGTCGGGGGTGGGGGTGGGGGAGTGGGGGGTGGGGCGTTCCTTCCAATCACGCCCCTCCAGATGTCACTGTCGCTGCCCAGCATTGAAGTCCCCGAGTAGAACGACGGAGTCCCCGGTCGGAGCACTTTCCAGCACCCCTTCCAGAGACGCCAAGAAGGTCGGGTACTCTACGCTGCCATTTGGCCCGTAAGCACAAATAACAGTGAGAGACCTATCCCCAACCTGAAGGCACAGGGAAACGACCCTTTCATTCACCGGGGTGAACTCCAACACATGCTTGCTGAGCTGGGGGGCTATGAGCAAGCCCACACCAGCCCGCCGTCTCTCACCACGGGCAACTCCAGAGTAATAGAGAGTCCAGCCTCTCTCAAGGAGTTGGGTTCCAGAGCCCAAGCTGTGCGTGGAGGCAAGCCCAACTATCTCTAGTCGGTATCTCTCAACCTCCTGCACCAGCTCAGGCTCCTTCCCCCCCAGCGAGGTGATATTCCATGTCCCTAGAGCCAGATTCCGTGTTCGGGGATTGGGTCGCCGAGGCCCCCGCCATCAACTGCCACCCAATCCACATTGCACCTGCCCCTTACGGTTCCTCCTGCAGGTGGTAGGCCCACAGGAGATCGGCCCCACGGCGCTCCTTCGGGCTGAGCCCGGCCGTGCCCCGTGGGGTAAGACCCGGCCACCGGGCCTGGCTCCAGGGTGGGGCCCCGGTTGCGCCATACCGGGCGACGTCACGGACCTTGATATTAAGTTTCTCATAAGGGGTATTTGAACCGCTCTTTGTCTGGCTCGTCACCCAGGACCTGTTTGCCTTGGGAGACCCTACCAGGTGCAGAAAGCCCCAGACAACATAGCTCCTAGGATCATTCAGGCACGCAAACCCATCCACCACAATAAGGTGGCTGTTTGAGGAGCTATTTTCCTTTTTCTGCTAAATATTTTTAATAGTTTTCATTCAAATTGTATACTATGCAAATTCAAATTAAAGGTAGAAAATTCTGACATCTATGTTTCATTACATCATATACAGAAAGAGAGAGAGGGGGGATTATTTTGGCAAGTTTGTACAATGCTTTTCTTGAATGCAAATTATTCTCTTTTTAATGGGTGGCAATGTTCAATGTTAATTTAATATTTATTTTAGTTATTTTAAAACATTATAAAGACAAAGTGGATTGCAAAGTTTTAGGTGTATACTAAATATTACTGATATTACCACACAACAATATTTTCCAGCAAAATGCATCATATTTATTTATCAGATTTTTCAAAAAAACTCTCCATGATTGTGGCCAAATTCTACCCAACAGTGAGTTCTTTCTAATATACAACAGATACCAATTGAGAAGGGTAAAAGCTAATGCACATCCTTCCCCCAACACACATTAGGCCAGCCAACCACTTTTTTAAACTGTTGCTAAGGCTACATCACATGGTCACATGCACTTCAGAGAAAGTGCTATTTGCCCTCTTCTGCTAGTATGAGCTCACAGATACTGATGAAGTGTCACTGTGATTGATAGTAAGAAAAATTATGCTATCCCATATACCCAGAGAGCAGATACTTTTCTGTTGCATCTCTCAGGGGCACTACCAGGATAAAGCAGTACTTGAGGGTAAAGTGTTCAAGTTTAAAGTGTATAAGCCTTAATTATATGAGAATGAAGAATTAAATGTTTATTTGTCATGCTTCATAATTCTATGTATTGCTTTCCTTGTTAAATGTATATCAAAATAATATATTTAATAAATGTCAATTTGCCAAGCATGAGCTAATTCTTCCTAATTTGTTTAATTGCATTACAATTCTTAGAATATTTTTGTTGCTGTTACATTATAAACTAAGCATATATTCCATCATAAGTGTTTTCAGATTAAAGAGAGGTTTGCACATTCCTAATTTGTTTAATAGCATTACAATTCTTAGAATATTTTTGTTGCTGTTACATTATAAACTAAGCATATATTCCATCATAAGTGTTTTCAGATTAAAGAGAGGTTTTCACATTTATTACTCCCAGCAGTAGGTCAAGAAATGTTTAAGCCATTAACTTAGCAAATGGAATTGTGGTCCACATCATCATATCCTCAGACCTTTTTCCTCGGTTTTTCTCTATATCTGGCCCACCTTTGAATATTATGTTCTTTTCTGAGTGATAGATTTGAAGAACATCCACATATATTATTCTGACATTCACATCCTGCTGCTTGGAGAAGTCTGATGTTGGAGTCATAAACCTATCATTAAATATCATTAATCCCCAGGATGCTTATTAAATTGGCAAAATAGCTGTCTACGCTGGAGGTATTACGATAACCTTAACTTCCATTGGCTGATAGACACTGAAAAAAATTATTACTATAATAAAGTCTGTTTTTAAGAGTTGCACGCATAAGCATCTTGTAACTGACACTGAAAACACTGTCTGGATCATTTTAGTGTTCTCTTGAGGATCTGTTTAGGCAGATGGAGAGAGATAGGTGTATTTAAATGCACTGACTGGTTAAATACATATACAGACAACTTAGTAGGTGCTTGAATATTACAATGTTTAATATCATTGTTCTGTCTACACTGTTTGAATTTGGCAATCTCATGCAAAATGTTTGTAACAGTTCTACATCAGAATTGTCCTGTGATTATTATCTGACTGCAAAACCCTTAATCTAGCAAGATGATTACTAACAACATAATATTTCTTTTGAAAATAGTCAGACTTTTAGAATGGGCAGAGTTGGGGTGTTAGTGTAGCTGGTAGCTATCTATTGGTTGTCTTTAATTGTGATTTCTCACCTTTTGTGCGTTCAACTTTATATTACAAATAATTAATGCAATTCACACAAACCAAGGAATCTAACCACAGGGTCTTATGGAACCTCCCAATGAGGTTATTGTACAGAATGTCTGTGTATGGGATCTAACACCTCTATTTAGGACTTCAGGACATGACCTTTCTGACAACATTATGCCAATAGAGTATAAACAGTGTATGCTTAATGTCTTTCTACCTTGCAAGAACCACAAATCTGTTTAATATATGCAAAACTAGGATTGATTACCAGACCTGGTCTGTTGATTGTGTCTAACATTCTAAACTCCTTGCTCTCTTGGCAGGTGGGACAGTGAGGTACCTTACTTTCATGGGCTCAGTTGTTACATGAGATTTTGTAGCTAGTTTAATACATTCACAAAGCCAATGATCAACTGACATTTTAGAAAGTGTATTCATTTTTTCTGCAAGATACTTTTTTTTTTTATCACACATAGTGTAATAGTGGGGGCACGGTGGCTTAGTGGTTAGCACGTTCGCCTCACACCTCCAGGGTCGGGGTTCGATTCCCGCCTCCACCTTGTGTGTGTGGAGTTTGCATGTTCTCCCCGTGCCTCGGGGGTTTCCTCCGGGTACTCCGGTTTCCTCCCCCGGTCCAAAGACATGCATGGTAGGTTGATTGGCATCTCTGGAAAATTGTCCCTAGTGTGTGAGTGTGTGAGTGACTGAGAGTGTGTGTGTGTGCCCTGCGATGGGTTGGCACTCCGTCCAGGGTGTATCCTGTCTTGATGCCCGATGACGCCTGAGACAGGCTCCGTGACCCGAGGTAGTTCGGATAAGCGGTAGAAGATGAATGAATGAATGTATTGACTTGGACTTGAATTGCACTTTTTGGCATTTGAAGCTGGACTTAAATCTCACTTGGGCAAATGGGATAGTTAAATATGACCTTGGTCTTGACAGAATTTTTGTTTAGGTTTGCATACAAAATGCTTGAAAAGTAAGACTTTCTTTAAGAAAACGTAGATTGATCGATGGGGCAATGCACAATTATGAAGCCAGCTAGTTGAAATAAAGATTTGGCTTGGAAATGAATGGATTTGATGGTTTTCAGCATGGACAAACTTATACACAGGCTAAGCTGGCTTTAGCTCAGGGCACTAGATAAAAGTGGGCCATCAAATTAATCCAACGCCATGAATATATTGCATTTTAGTCCAGTGCTATTATGAAATATTGCTCCCAGCTTGTCCGATTTCAATACTTTGTTCAAACAGGTGCTCATAGATGTACATCAGTCTTATTGGATTAAAGTTTTACAATGGGAGGGAATGCAGGTGAAGCTACTTTAGAGAATTTCACCTGGATTACTTATTAGAAAGGAAAGCCAACTTCACTTTTTTGTAGCAAATCAGAGAACTCCTAATTCATGTTGTAATTATTTATAAATAATTACAACATGAATTAGGAGTTCTCTGATTTGAAGGTTCTCTGAAGGTATCCTCCCGTTGACATGGATACCTTAGTTACCATTACTTCACTACTAGAGGGCAAGCTACTTTTAGAATGGATGAATTGCAGCTGTATTGTCACACACTCATCATTATTCTAATATATCATAAATTATTGATAATTAGCTGCAAATACTCTACATGCATGATCAGCATTTTCTCTTACTTGCTTCCACTTCACACTAGGTCCCAATATGAAAGTGAATTCAGTAGCATACGGACTGTCATAAGGGTGGCAACAAGTAGTCAGTACTAATATTTGTACTGTATTTTGTATTAGAATTTGTCAGAAACAGTCAAATACTAAATTAAAGATCATTCCAGACACAATTGACATACAATCTTCAAAGTCTACAAAATGCATTTTAATTTTTAAAAAGTAAACAAATATTGTTTTACACCTTCTTTTATTGAATAAGGAATATGCACGTTTATGAATTTAAATAAGTATATGAAAAAACATAGCTGTTTAAATGTAGCTGTTAAAGCATGCTGCCTCTGGTGCCATATGTATCATTATCTGTTGCTGGCCTGTAAATGATATAGTTATGATGCGTATAGCGCCCCTAGCATAACTAGCTATAATAGGGTGGCTAACCTGAGCTCTTAAAAATTCAATTAAAATTGTAAAAGCTCTTTGTCTTATCTTTTATTTATATTGAGTATGGGTTCTACTGATAATTCCCTATTAAACTGATATGTATCTGTCAGCATGCCGAACCGCACTGCAAGCCACTGAAAGTGGCCATCGCTGAGCAACATCACAAGAGGATGTCTTTTCTGATCAATTACTCGCCTCAGACACCCATCATGTTAGGATTCCCTTTGATTCGCCAGCATAATCCTCATCTGGACTGGAGTAACGGCCAAGTTCTTGGGTGGGGGACCTATTGACAATCCCACTGACTTCATTCCCCAACTCCCACTCAGGGTCCCGTTGACATGGATACCTCACCTGATCTCAGATCCATGCCCTCTGTCTACCATGATCTCAAGATGGTATTTAGTAAAGCTTGGGCCTTCTCTCTACCCTCTTATCGACCATATTTCCTATTGCAAAGATCGCCCAAGGACAACCAGGGATAAGCCACACCAGGGCAACCTACCCGCAGCCACTGCCCAGAAAACAAACTTTAAGTTCCCAAAAATCTGTGCTCCCAGGTTCTTCTTTGGTGTCACAGTTCAACAATGTTCTGCCACCCAGGAATGTACCGAACTCTGTCTATTTTGCAACAGCGTTTCTGGTGGCCTACACCCCGTAGGGACGTCTGTAAATTTGTAGGGGCATGCACCACTTGTGCCCAACACAAGAATCCACAACTCAACCGGCTGGACTCATTCGCCCTCTCCCCATTCCTAGATGTTCATGGTTCCACATTGCAGTTGACTTCATTATCAGTCTGCCCTCCACAGCCGGCCAAACCACAACCCTTTTGGTTATGGACCAGTCCTCCAAGATGGCGTACTTCATCCCCTTACCCAAGCTTCCTACAGCTAAAGAGATGGCCCAACTCCTTCTCCAGCATGTGTTTTGACTACATGGCCTGCCCAAAGACACTGTCTCATTAGAGGTTCTCAGTTCACATCTGGGTTCTGGAAGGAGTTCATTCAGCTTCTGGGAACCACAGTCAGTCTGTCAACAGGGTTCCATGCCCAGACCAATGGCCATGTAGAATGTTGCAATCAAGAATTTGAGACAGGCCTTCGCATCCTGTGTGCTGAACAACCTGAATTCTGGTCCACTAAGTTGATTTGTGTGGAATACGCCCATAACTCCCTGCCCTCCTCGGCCACAGGCATGTCCCCATTTCAGGCTGCCTACGGCTACCAGCTGCCCCTTTTCTCTAGTCAATAGTCCGAAGGATCTGTCCACTCTGCTCTCGCCTAGTCAAGCGTTGTCACCCCACGTGGAGAAGAACCCGAGAGGTGCTCTCAAATCCTCTCAGGACTATGCTCGTTGGGCCAACCGCATGCGACGCCCTGCTCCTAGCTATAATGTCGGTAAAAGGGTGTGGCTTTCTACCGAGGATATCCCTCTCAAGGTGGCTTGCCACAAGCTCCCCCCCGATTCGTTGGATGCTTTCCCATCTCCAAGATACTCAACCCTGTTGATGTCCACCTTAAACTCCCTAGGATCCATCCTATTTTCCATGTGTCCTGCCTTAAGCCTGTCCAGGCTTGCTCCTAGATTCCTCTGAGTTTTACAGAATGCATCCAGGACAACCTGGTGGGTCATCATGAGATGGCCTTATTGGGGAGGGCACTGTCAGCGTGTCAACCCGCACTTTCGTGTGGGCGGTGGCCATCTTGATCGTGGCCCTTCCCGGGTGGATTCCACTCTTCACCAGATAGTCTTCGTTATTAGCCCTGTGCTCTTGGATGCCTTTCTCCTTTAAGTTTCTATTTCAGTTTTGCTTACCTGTTGACGGAACTTTTTTCTCTGCAGTTTTTGCCTGCGCACATTGTATCTATTTTTCCCTCATTGGATTTTAGAAACTATTCTCCCGGCAGTTGTCTGCTGTTTCGGTTAGTGGATTACTATTTGATTTTGTTTTTTCGTGTGACGTTGGACATATACAACATATACAAGTAATAAGGCTAACCCAGTGGCATCACACTTTGTACTGTTGTACGCATGGATCAAGTAACGCATTTGCGGGCTCCAGGTGCGTTTCTTCTTATGGCTCAGATTACCAAGAATGGTCTGATTGAGCCATTCCTGCTGCATAAGTGGATAAGGGGTTGTCTGAGACTTGTGAATCCCCATCAACTGCACAAATTCCCATATCAATCGGCTGTGGAAACCTGTACACCTGTACTGTACGCAGTACATAATGTATAAAGTACAAAGTGGCTCCATGAAAAAGAGTCCATGCACAGTATGTCCATAGGCCCAATGGCTTACAATCTGGTGTAATGGAGCAGCTCTTTGTTGAGGGCTATTGTGAGAAATGCACTCTCAAAATATTTTTTGGCCAGAAGAATCTACTGTTCTTTCCTGCCCAAGATGCCCTAAATCATAATGCCCACCATAGCCCACATAACCATTTGACCAGTTGACAGACTTCATTTCCTAATGAACCGGTACAACAAGCCATCTTTCATGGAAAGTTTTCCAGTTTTTCTCTTCAGACGTAAGAGAAGTGAGTTGGTATTCTTGTCATCTGGCCAGTTTCCATGATTAACAGCCTGGATGGCTGAGCTCTGATGAGATTCTGCCTAGACAGAAGTTCAAGGGACTTTAACTCCAGGTGTGTTTGGAAGGTGTACAGGTTTGGAACACAATGGGGAGATGCCACCAATTGAGCAACATAGACAGGTGAACTGCTAGGAGATGCTAGCCAAGATCCAGGCTTGCAGTGTCTTCACACCAGACTGAGGTATTGTCACCTATTAATTTGCTTCTTCCATAACTGGTATGTTTCTAGACAACAGGTCGGCATCTATATTATGTCAGCCTGGTCGCTACTGAATGTTGAACTTGTATGTCAACAGCACGAACGTAAGAGGGTTGTTATCAGTGTGTACTGTAAATCTTGCCCCATACAATTACTCATGGAACTTGTCACCCCGCACCCTCCATTCTACCAGCACTGCTCGACTGGTTCCACCATCTCTCAGGGTAAGAGGCAAGTATACTACAAGACTCTTCTCTGTTCTGGCACCAAGGTGGTGGAATGAACTTCCCCTAGAGGTCCGGACAGTGGAGTCACTGGCTATTTTCAAACGATGGTTGAAGACCTACTTATTCAGGAAACACTTCAACTAGCACTTCTTTCCCTATCTTTTTCTATCTCTTATACTGTATATATCTATCTATCTATCTATATCTATATATATATATGTATATGTATATATATATATATATATATATATATATATATATATATATATATATATATATATATATATATATATAGTGAGCCAGCATTAATGTATCCAATGTAGAGATTTAAGCACTTATGTACATCGCTCTGGATAAGGGTGTCTGCCAAATGCTGTAAATGTAAATGTAAATTGAAAAAAAAACCCCACTAATGAGCATATAAACGGCATTTTTCACTTTGTCTTCTTCAGACAGATCGAGTACGGATAACAATTGACTCCCTGACAGTGCATTCAGTGCATCCTCAATGCAGGGTGTAGTAAACTGGTCAGCTATGGTTCAACTATGGGGAATAGAGCCTTCAGTTACTCTGCACCTCAGCTCTGGAACTCACTTCCATCTGAACTCCGTAATATTGATTCTCTTCCATTATTTAAATCTCAGCTTAAAACTCATCTGTTTAGTTTAGCTTATTCTACATCATAATTTGTACTGCTGGTCTAATTTGTATCGCTATGTAGTTATTCGATTCTGATTGTCTTTGTTGTTTTCTTTATTTTTTGTACGGTGACCTTGAGTGTTCAGAAAGGCGCCTTTAAATAAAATTTATTATTATTATTATTATTATTATTATTATTATTATTATTATTATTATTATTATTATTATTATCATTATTCTTTCTTGACCAGTATCCTGAAGCTGTTGACATCTAATTCCACACTGGGCACAACCATAGGGTGAAGAAATACACCTGCAGGAAGATCAGCTTTTGGGGATAAGTTGATCATCAGGATTTCATGCTCCAGAGGATGCTTCAACTCAACCTTACACACTGCATGTGTAGCATCTCCTGGATGTAAAATCAAAGGGCCTGAACCTTGCCATCTGACCTGACCAGCCTCTTCATTTCCCTGGACAGAAGTATCAACCAAATTGTGTTCAGGTTTGTCTTCCTGTACTTTTCACATCAATACCATTGTCTCTAAATTGTTTCACTAGCCGTCTGTCAGTCGTCAGATAGCCGTCTTAGTGTTCGTCTAGCGGAGAACTACACCTAGTCACTCAACACCAGCTTCATGACCAAGAAAGCCCAGCAGTGTCTCTACTTCTTAGGCACATCTCCCTCCCCCCATCCTGACTAGTTTTACAGAGGGACCACTGAGAGCATTTTGAGCAGCTGCATCACTGTCTGGTTTGGGAACTGCACCATCTCGGATCGCAAGACCCTGCAGCGGATAGTGAGGACAGCTGAGGAGAACATTGGGGTCTCTCTTCCCTTTATCATGGACACTTACACCACACACTGCATACACAAAACCAATAGCATTTTGGATGAACCCACACACCTCTAACACACTCTTCACCCTCCTGCCATCTGGAAAAAGGTACAGAAGCATTCAGCACCTCACGGCCACACTGTGTAACAGTTTCTTCCCACAAGCCATCAGATTCCTTAATACCTGAAACGGAACTGTTCTGAGTACAACATACACACACATCAACTGTATGGACTGCACAGACCTACACCAAATACACACACTTCCAATATACATCCATCAACCTGTTTACATGCTGTTTTTGTACACTGTTTTTGCTCTTTGCACATACTGTCTCACATTTCAGTTGTTTGCTGTTTTGCACAATACTTTACATCATCTCAGGGATCTGCTGCTATGACACTGTGTTCATTATAGTATTACTGCATGCAATATTGTTGAACATACAGTATTTACACTGGTCGGTGCTGTTTCTGTTTATTGTCTTTCGTGTATTTTCTTTTTTGTATTGTCTTGTAATTTTTTGTCCTGCACTGTTTTGTCTGTCTTCTTGTCTTGTCCTGCACTGTTTGCACCAGGTTGCACAGTTGCACTTTATGTGGCTAAGACTTACTTACTAAGTCCTTAGCTCTTTCTTTGCTTTTATGTAGCACCATGGTCCTGGAGAAATGTTGTCTCGTTTCACTGTGTACTGCAACAGCTATATAAGGTTGAAATGACAATAAAAGCTTCTTGACTTGACTTGATTAGCGTTTGTACCCACAATAACTGTTGTTTGATCTTCAGCTCTAGGACTGGTACATATGAGAGCAAGAAGTGTTACCATCTGGCTGGTCCCAAGCACCTCTGCTGGATACTCCAAATCTACCACTATATAGCCATGAGAAGGGTAGCTTGTATCAGACACTGATATGTATTGCTTATACCAATGCTCAGAATGATTGTCACCTGCGACAGTCTGCAACAATTTTCAAAGGGATTTCAAGTGCTGAAGTTCAGTGGGCGTCCTTGCTTTCCTTTCTCTTAATAGGAGGTTGACCAACATCGGATAAGAAGCTATAGCACTTCGCAATAACTGTTCTAATCTTGTTTTAACAGCACATGCAGGAGGAAGACCACCTTTCTGGACAACCTTATTTAGTGACTGTTCAGGCCACGTAAGAAAGTCAGAGAGCTTTTCACCAGCCTGCTGCTGCAATGACTGGAATGCAAATTCCAAGTTATATCAACTCTGCTGTCTCAAAATTATGCTCTTAACAGTCTTCAGTACTCACTTCTTGAATACTAGTTCACACAGCTGAGCCTTGATGCTTTGCGGAGTTCTCCTTTGCCAAACATAGTCCCTGCTAGTTGAGCTAGCTATCCACCAGTCCATCAGAAAAGTCCATTTACATGGCGCAGTAAATCACAACTTAAGTCTCTGTCCTGATATCAATGTCTTTCCAATGTTACCTTCCACTCCGGACAGAAACTAATGCTACACTGAGTGTTCGGGTTGAACACCTAACTAGATGCATGATACTTATTAAAGCACAGATCGTACACTGACCATTTTAAGTTCACCAGCTCTGCTTCCAAATCCTTTTTTCCTTCTCTCGCTCCTGCTCCATGCATGCACACACCTAGCATGTCCCAACTCATAACTTAATAAAACTTACAAACAAAATACAAATTCTTAAAACAATTTTTTTTACCTCCATATTTAAAGTAATCAAAAAGCATTTCACAAAATATTAATTCTGTTTAATTACAGATACCTTAACACAAATTAAGATATGATCACAATACCTCATTACATCACTCATTGCTGGCCAATAAATTTTATTTATAAATTTAAATTATAAATTTCTGATCCAGCAGTGAGCTTATATTACCACGTGTGACAGAAATATTTGAGTGAAAGCTGCTAGAATTTCCTAATCACCGTCTGAATGCCAGACTTTTATCGTGGAGGAGACATGCAAAGATTTATTATTGAGACTTTAAAAATGGCAGCTTACTCATCCACAGAAACCTTCCAGACGTTTCCCACTGAGCACAGACATGTCCAAAAGAAGTCCTTTAAATGTCTTTGTTCAATGTTCAAAAGTCATCCATTTAGTAGCCAGAATAAAAGTTTGTGTGATGTCATCTCCTAAATGTCCTCTACTGATATACTGTACACAGGATATCTTTCCAAATACATATTTATGACATTATTATAGATGTTAAACTGTATACTGTATTTGCTTCTGACTAGAGTAAACAAAAATATAATAAGATTAGAGTGTAGTTTCTCAACACTGGAATGTCTAAACCAGCTAGCATTAGTCTAATATTAAACTGTCTGTACTGAAGAGTGATGTCTGGTAATGCAGTATTTTGATAGTGTGAATTAACTAAGCACTAGATTACAAGATATGACTGCAGGAGATGGGGGTGTAGTTTAAGGATCACTCAGCAAAATGAATTCATGAATTGTCATTTCTTCCAAGTGAATTTAGCTAGAGAAGGACTGTAACTATCTGAGCTAAAAAAAGACTAAACAAAGAATAAAAATATATGTCACCTCCTGCCATGTATCCAACTGAGTCACCTAGTCACTAAAATGGGCTTAATATTTTATAACTGTACGTTATGGATTTGTTAAACACTGAAAACTGTCACATTCTTTTACACCTGTTTTTTTCTTTTTAAATAAAAACGTGTTAGACAAAAGTATGTTTTATTCTTTCTTTGTGGTCCATTCAAGCTTCTTTTTCACAGAAATACTACATAATTTATGCTGAAAGTCCATGGTTCAATTTGTTGTTGATTACAAGAAAGCAGGGAAAAAGCAGGGAAAAACATTATAGTCAAACCCAAACCCTCCTTTCCCCACTCCACTTTACTTCTGGAAAGGCTTTCTACTAGATATTGTGACTGTGATAACGTGACTGCAGGGATTTGCCAATTCAGCCAAAAGAGCATTAGAAAGGTCAGGAACTGATGTTGGGTGAGAAGGCCTGTGTGCAGTTAACGTTCCTTTCATTCCAGAGGTGTCTAATGGGATTGGGTTCAGGGCTCTATGCAGGACACTTGAGTTCTTCCACTCCAACTTTGCCAAACCATGTCTTTATAGACCTCGCATTGTGCACAGGGGCATTGTCATGCTGGCCCTATTAGCTTGGACCTCTTAGTTCCAGTGAAAGGAAATTAAAACGTTGTGGCAACAGTTTGAAGAAGTCCCACATGTGGGTGTAACGATCAGATGTCCACATACTTTTGGCCAAATAATGTACTATTTAATTGCAGCTTGTGACATACTCACTTGTATGTTACAGTACATTTGATCAGAGAAAACTCTATGAATCATGTCCTGTCAACAACCAGAAATAACAAGAGTCATATGTGTAATAAAATCACAGCATGTAGTCAACTGTGGCTTCTGTAATTTAAATATATTTCCATGATACAAACTCATGTTATATACTTATTGAAAGTCATGTGTTCTATCACTAAGTCTGCCAGATTTTCCTGATAAAAAATCCTATATTTTAAAATAAATTATAGTTTTGAGTATGAATAAAAGCAGCCCATTTTGCACTTGTGCCTACATTACTGCACTTTAAAAGGCACCAAATTACATGAGTTATTTGGAGCAGAATAGGAATCTGATATAAAATCTTAGTACATGTGGCCTACAGACTCCATAAAATTTTGTAATGAGCCAGTGTTAAGTCTGTCTGACGACTGCTGAAAGCAGATTGTTCAGTAACAGCTGAATTTCTGAATATGTTTCTTGAGTACAGTGGATATGAGTTTTATTGTTTACAAATGTGAAACATTTTGCTAACTTGACATCATACATACAAATTGTAGTATTTTTACTGTTCTAAAACACCCAGCTAAACTAAAGACTGGATGTTAATTAGCTGTTTGGTTGATTCAGATATGTTCAGAGCAAAAAAATACAAAACACTGAAATGTTGCCATGGCGATCCTCTGTACATGGATTTCATCTGGGTTCTGCATTTTCTTATCACCTCCTAAAACATGCTAATATGTGTTTTTGTTTGTGTATGTTTTGGGACTGGAGCGGGAGGTGGGTTGGGGTGGGTTTTGTGTGATTTTTGAGGCTGTGGATCTACTAAATATTTGTGAATAAACTAGTTACCAAAAACAAAAGAATGACATGTAACTACAAGTAATTCTTTTTTATGATCCATGAATTCCATGATCCATCTTTTTTATGATCTATTTTTCAACCACCAGCTGTTGATATAGGTAAATCACTGGAAAAGTGTATTGAAATTGCTCCCAATCAAAAATAACTTAAAACACTTAATAATTATTCCACTTTTGTTATTTCATTAGTTCTGTCTGGTTTTATTTCTACTTTTGAAAGAAATCACACGATATCAAGCACTTGTCTAAAGGTTGCAGCACCCCCTATTGATGAACACCCTACAAACTCTGTGCTACTCCATAAGATCTACTGTACTGATCCTAAGGAGGATTTGTGATTTACAGCTGTTGTAAGCCTTTCTTTGAAATGATAGCCAGCGATTTTGTTTACAATTGTTAACATATTTTTAATAGTTGTTTAACTGTTGATGTCATCTTCTTTAAAATAGTTCAAAATCTAATTGGGTGGAGGTAAAATGGTCAACATTGCAAACTTGTGTAATACCTTTCAAGAATTTGACTGTTCCAGGTCAGAAGATATGTAACACAACAAATAATACTTTAATATGTTGCAATAATTAAGGCTGGTGAAGAACCTCTCACTTACCTGAGGTACAAAAGTTTTAATGCTTTTTTGTACCATCTGGTAATTTGGCATTATTATTATTATTATTATTATTATTATTATTATTATTATTATTATTATTATTATTATTATTCAAGAACATAAAATGACAACAATAATAAGTATAATTTAGAGACAATGTGCAGCATCCTTGTTCTAAAGAAACACATTTGTATAACCCCATGTCATGCGAGGCTAGTTTATATGAATGCAATTCTGTTGTAAACAGTGCAACCTCAGTAACACGGCTGAGCCAGAGCTCGTTAGAGAACTCTCCTGCTCTTTATTAGCCAATGGCACGCACCCTCGACTAAACACACTGAACTGGTGCTAGGATTTCTCAACAACTCATAAGGAAAGAGGAAATTCATTTGATTATGGGTATGGCCTCTTTGAAGTAGCTCACGAACTTTGAATTATTTCTGACATGGTACAAAATCCAGGTAACAATTTGGAGCCTCTTAATAGAGGGCTGTTATTTCCGACTTTCCAACTGTGTTATAATCAGTGGCTGTCCAAAACGCACCATATGTTAGCATAGTTACCAGACTTTGTTTGGCAAAATCAGTTTGATATACTTGCATACTGTGATAGCTTACCCAACTAAAACCTAAAGGTCAATAACCATATGTTCTTTTTATCGCTAAAGTCTTTTGCTGTGAATTAGATTGAATAAAATAGACAAGAGGATGGGTATAAAAATAAAAGATGTGAACCTATTTAAATACTTTTTTTTTCATACTTGCTCACAAAAAAAGATCACATAAAATCTGAAAACATTTGGTCTGTTTCTATAGGAGGTCAACACAGAACATTTGTTATTTTCCTAAATCCACTACAGGAACAGCATTCTACCTATGAATCCAGTCCTGTTTTCTCTCTTCTGTGTGTTGTAAATGAGTGTGTGCATGTGCTATAGGGGTGGGGCCAGCTCAGTCTCCTGCTTGATAGAATTGCACTAGATGGAGTTGGATGCAAAGTCCCAGAGGCAGTGCGAGAGAGAGAGAGAGAGAGAGAGAGAGAGAGAGAGAGAGAGAGAGAGAGAGAGAGAGAGAGAGAGAGAGAGAGAGAGAGCAGGCGCTCCACACACAGCTGGATGCTGTCCGGCCTTTTAAAAGGGGATTTATGTGGAGCTTACTTTAGAATGACTACAGAGAACTGCACAATAAACAAGACCTTTTTAGGGCTGTAAATGCAGCTCAATTGAATTAGGAAATAATTACAAAATATTTATTTTAAAAGGTGATCACTTTTCCACATTTGGCTTTTAGATTTTTTTCAGCACACCTTCCTTAATTGTTCACAGGGGATATCTGACAGGCATCACATTTTTGGCTACAAACAGGTAAAACAGCACCAGTGTGACATATTTCTCCCTTTCCAACTTAAAGAGCTTAAACATGTTATCTGAACTGTAGTGAGGATATCCACACCGACTACACTGAAAACCTACATGAGAGAGAATGAGCCTCCCAGCGCACAGCAGGTATGATGAAATTCAACTTTCTTCTATGCGCATGGAAATTAAGTAGTCAGAAACGTATTAGATCTTTAAAAACCGATGGCAGAATGTTGGACAGTTTGAAGGGGCATGCCAGGTCAGATACGTAGTCAAACTCCTATTCAAACAACTATTGGTGTTTTGTGATTTATGTAATGCAATAGGATATTATTATGATTATTATGATTATGATGATGATGATGATGATTATTACTGTTATTATTATTATTATTATTATTATTATTATTATTATTATTATTATTATTGGATTTTTCAAAACAAGCTATGTTATAAAACTTAAATTATAAAATACCATTTTCTTGAAATAATAGGTTAATGTTATTAGACACAATGGTATGTCTGTTTGCCTGTTTTGGGGGTTGTGTGTCAAGTTGAAATACGAGACAGCTTAAATGACTCCATCTGAGACTATTAAATATCCTGTTTGTTTTAGGACATACTCTATAATTTATTCTCTTTTATGAGTTCCGAAGGAGCATGCACATTTAAGGAACGAGAAACTGGGAGCTGAGGATTTATTTTGGCACTATGCACTTGACAGTGTTGATCTGCCTGTTGATAAGAAGAGCTGTGAGCTGGAGGACAGAATTATAACATTCACCTTGGTCTCTCACTCCCTGCCCTGACCTCAGTGGCCAGTGCTTTATCTACTACTTTTTTGTTTTTAAGAGTGAACTCTAATGGAGAGAGAAATTCTTTGTTTGTTTATTATTTATTTGTCTTACAAATGCATAACACTTTTGGATAATTTTTCTGACCTTATTTCTTTCATGTCATGTGAATTGGTAACAGTTATCCATTTCTAAATGGTTGGAGGTAAATGCTAGGCACTTGACTTTGTAGATGATGGATTAATGTGTTTAGTAGCAAAATCAAAGACAAATAACATGGACACCTAAAATTTGCAGAGGATATTTTTATAAAACTGAACTTGAATGATGTTACAGGCATTGACTGAAATTGAAGTCTCTGATTATGATTTTAAAGGTTGATATTATTAATGATGATCAAGGTAAAAAGTATTTTTTTCTTAGGATATTAAATCCTGATTTCTGTTTCCATCATATTCTCATTGTACTTCATGTCACATACAGTGGCACAGAGAATGTGAGAAGCAAAGTTAAGCAAGTAAAAGGTTAAAAGAAAAGCATGAACAATATATGCTAAATATATGTAAATTGTACAGTATGTTTAAGGTAACTTTAACAGTTGGCATTTATGTGTCATTATTTTGATATATTTCTTTTAAGAACAACATCTCAAGCATAACTGGAAAGATGCAATAGCTAACAGCAGAACCAGTATGGCTTTTAAATGCCAGTGTGGCATTTTACTTGTCCTACTATTGGGCATAGAACAGACCAGACATTTACTTTGCTTTGTTTAGTGCTTTATTACTGACTGTGTTTACAGCCTGTTTATTGCCCTGGTTTTTTCATGCATATGCCTCAGCTTGCTGCTAAACTTAGTGTTCAGTGAATTATGCAGGTCTGTAAGGTTTTTGGTGCTGAAATGGAAAATAATGAGCAATGTCCACATTGAAAAAATAAGCATAGCTGGATCTCTTGGATCTGCTGGATTTACTGCACATCCTCTGGCTTTTAGGGCTTATATTATTACACAGTAGAAAGAATAGTTTATTTGCATGCTGTCTTGATGACTCTCCCTTGCTGGCAGCTCTCTTTCAATGCAACTTAAGTAATTAATAAATTAAAATAACTTACAAAGAGGGCAGTTTAATCTCCTGATTGCTGAATGAAGGGTTTCAGTTGCTAGTTGCTAGTTATTTGGGTGAAAGGAGGCAGTGGGGAAGAACGAGTCTCACGTCTAGTAGATGCGGAAGCAGAGACAAAGTGAAGTTTAAGAAACGCAATAAAACATCAATATGATGGCCACTTGTTCAAAGATGCCTTGGAAGCCCTCTTTAGACTGCCTTATTAGGAGAGAAACCAACATTTTAGTATGACATTTCCATGTAGATTAAATTGTATCTCTCTCATGTGAAAGTTTAAAGCTATTTATAATCGTGTTGTTTAAATAAATATACATTTTCTTTTAAACCATATGACCATTTGGCTTTTTAGAATGCTGGAAACTATCTTGCATGATGGGTCATCTCTGGAAGTCTCCTTTCTCTTCTAGTTCCAAGGCGATGGCATATCCCAGTGTCAGACATGACACATCTCTCCCAATTAATATCTCAAACAGCAGGCTCTGGGAGTTTTTGGCTCATGCTAATAAATATGAGGAAGGTGTTGAAGACATTTGTCTAATATTCATCATCAAAGACAAATAAACATTGAAATACATTCTCTGGGGCAGAGCAGAAGTTAGTGTGGTGCAAATGATAGAAATGTAATAGCTTATCCTTAGAGATCTTCATCTAATGGTCGATTTGGAGTATTTTTGTGACTCCATGTGAGTCTGTATGCAGCTGTGTGTATCTGTGAATGTATGTTGGTCAACGTCTCAGTGTATGTTAACAATCACATTTTTGGCCACACTATCTCCTTTAGGCGAGAGAAAGGGAATGTGGCTTTCTGGCTTTTGTTAAGTACTATTCCACTTGATATGTTTTAGGAAGTAACGTGACATTCCGCATTTCTACCACTGTGACGTTCTGTGTGACTTCTCTGAAGTGATTAATCAAAACACCTGCAGGTATAGCAGTATATGCAGTGGGACTGAGTTCACTTCAAAAATGTGGTTTGGATCTAGTGTGCTGTTCGCATGCTACATGTTTCACATTTTACAGTATAAATTCAAAATAATAAACATAGCCAGGATGGAGGGGAAATTTCTAGATATGGTGGAGAAGGTGGGGAAAAAACATCTACAGTATATATACTTCTATCCTTTAACAGATTTAGTATAATTAAGTTAAGTATGCCTTCTTTGGCTGAGAAAAATTTAATCCATATAAATTTAATTAATTAATTAAATAGATCAATCTTGGGGTGTATCATATTAAACAGAGTTTCACTAACACTGTTTAACCAAATAACCAATAACCAAAGGTATTATTCATTAAAATAATTGTATTGAAAAAGCCAGTGATTTTACAAGGAAGGCAAAGGAATTATCTTTAATGTTCTTATTTAATTGTTTGCAATGCAGTCTACCTTTATATATTTTAGTATGCCAGCACATGTTTTTTTCTAGATACTGAAACTCCAGGAATGAAGTGTCTCTTGTACAGTTGGGGACTAACTATTGATTTTCATTTGAATTTGAGAGAGAGCTTTTTAAATTTCTGTTCCTCTTTCATAAAGTGAGTGTGGGTTGATTTAATGACTGACTCTTGATGTTGCTGTCTTCATAGTGAAGCGGACGTGCTTCTGTGTACTCATGCTTTCCCCAGATATTGAGTAAACATGTTTTCTACTTTTGAATTGTTAAAGGCATTAACCAAAAACTATTTATGGCATTTGTTTCATAGTGGCACGACTGTTAGACACGAGACACATCTATTGCACTAACGTTGAACTGGTTTAAGGAGAAATGAAAATATTACATAAAAATAGATCAGAGAATTGGTACTCAAGTGTTTAGCTTAGCCAGTCAAATATTTGTAAAAAAAAAATCACCTTTTTATGGGTTTATTGTTGTTAATATTACTGAGTATAACTTAAGGAATTAATTCATTTTTAATCTTTTATTTAATCTTCATATCTAATTGTATTTTTCTACCCCTCTACCACTCCACTCTCATTCACTTCCACCTCTCTCCCATGGCAGGGTTCGGCACTGACAGACACGTTGTTACACATAGGAGTGCAAAATCTCTCTTCATTTTTGGCACTCCCCCTCCTCCTCCCAGCATCTCTAATAAGACACATGCTCCTGGGCTGGGCTGTTCACTCACACCAGCCTTTCTGGCTTCTGCCGCTTCACACCACACACTCCTTACAGTCCTGCATGGCTTCATGGGTGAAAGAGCTGTGCCCTTTCTGCTCACACATTCATTATCTCACCACCTATCTCCACACCTGAGTCCAGCACTGCACCCCTACTTCCCTATCATCCTTACCCTCAGCGTTATGGCTTTTGCCGTGGGTGTGTTTGGTTTTGCAGCTGTATTACTCTCTGCCCAAGGAAGGGGAGTCCACAGTGGGCAGTAAGCAGATCCACCTGCCTCATCGTAGTAAAGGGGGACATCTCGTCACATCCATCTTCCTGCAGGGGGAGTGCCAGCACCGCTGGGCAGCAGGGATTATGCAGCTGGGATTGCTGGTACTGGTGGTGGTCTTCCTCAGCTCTATGGATTACAGTGACAGCCTCAAACCCTCGAGAGGAAGGAGGCAGAGACACAGTAAGTCCTCACATCTGCATTACTCTCATGTGTTCTTTTTCTTGCAGGTGGTCTTTCTGTCTTTGTTTGCTTTTTAATTCAGGATAAATGTGCTTTACTGGAATGACTGGCAGAGCAGTGCTTTTGGTTAACAAAAAAGAAATGTACATGCTCCATCACTTCAGCTAGGATGATATAGAATCATAATATATAATGTATAACCGCTATAAACAGCCTTGTATGCTGTCTCTGTCTCTCATCACAAGGTAGTGGTTGGCTAGTGGTACAGCACAGAGCTCTATTTGTTAATATAACTGCAGCTAAAGGTAAATATATATTACAGTTGTTTATTTTAAACACATATTGTCTGCCCTCATGGTTAGTTTGAGTTACAATTTTTCCTCTTTAAGTGCTTTGGCTCTGTTAGATTATGTTAAGCTTCTTGTAGTCAGTTTGTGTCAGACTCTTGTAGTCAGAGTGTGTATCATTCAGCTAAGTGTTTTCTGATGTATTATTATGAATTGGACAAACAGAACCTTTAAAATTTTGTAATATCATGGCTTACAGTACTTGTAAACATATATAAATAGATCTGACCCAGGTATATTTATGGTTATTGTTTCAGATTGTAGTTTAAATTTTGGCAAGATTACATGCCCCTGTAATGTAAGGCTTGGATATAAAACTTTTCAATTACTAAATAGAACATTTACAAAAAACAATAATTATTGCTAAAGATCACACTAAGCAAAATAAATTACAGTTAGTGCCAACTTTTTGAAAAATAAATAAATAAATTGGGTTATCTCTCTATATAAAAGTATAATTCTTGTATAAAAATTCATCAGTGTATAAACTCTCACTAAAGCTTGATAAAGATATTAAAAGAATTATGGCTTGCAATACAGCTTCTAAAAAAAGGCAGTGAAGTACAAATGTGTGGACTGATTTTATGGCTTGTTCATTAACATACTTTTCTTGTTTCTGACATTACCACAGAGTAATACCAAAGTGTTGGATAATTATTTCCTGCATCACAAGTTTACAGATTGAAATAAATCCTAAACCTTATTCACTCATGAGGCTGAAACCCACAACAACATTTCTTTATTTTACATTAAATTGAAATTTATCAAATTGATATAAAAATGGTTTGACAACTGCTATTTCACAACATACTATGCTACTAGCAATTTTTTTGTACTTTTTTGCCAACCTGAAAAAGTCTGAATCAGTGAAACCAATCCAAAACCAACGTGAGTGTTGTGGCAAAGGTACAGACTGCTTATGTAATAATGGAAATAATGTCATATACCTTATTTATAGTAGCAATAAAGATGACATACAGGGTTTTCCAAAATTTGGCTAGCTGTTTAATTCTCTTATTGATGGGACATTCATCAAAAACATTTCTAGTTGTAAAGTTTAAATATACCACACATCTGTGTTTAAACATTTACCGCAAATCTTAATATTGTTTCAGAAAACAATCAGAATTCAGAAAATCTTGTAATTACTAATCGTTATTGGTTTGGGACTCCAGAACTTGGATTTTAGCAATATCACCAAGACATCATCACACTGTCACTATTTCAAACAGCTTTCCACACAGCTGCATTCCTGAAAACTCAGATTTGTGTGCTTTCTGACTTTTGGGCTAGAAATGTTTCTGTTGTGATGTTCAGCTAAGCTGATGGAGAGTTCTGTTTTTATTTAAGGAGAAGAGCAGAGGTTCATTTTCCTCAGCTCATCATTAAGTCCAGGAGAGTTCAGCAAAAGCACAGAGCGGGGTGCAGTTTTATGTTAGATCAATTAGTAGATGTTTTTTGATGAAGCTACTCCATATTTTGTTCGTCATGAAGAGTGTATGCTCACATTCCTGGTCTGCTATGAAATAACATCATTCAGTACAGAAGTAGTCGTTGTGGTCTTCATTTGTATTGTGTTGAGTTAACTGGTATTCCATAAACCCAATCCAAACAGTGATTTCACTGAACCATCTATCATGTTAGTTCTATATTTGTTGTTTCTCCTGAGAGAGTTTTCTTTTAACTCTGAGGGAGGGAAAGGAATGCAGAAAGAAGAATGCTGTTCTGCTGGATGAGGATCTGGACCAGAACTGTAAAGGGTCCAGTAGATGATTTAGACTCATATTGATTTGAAACTTCTGAGACAGTATTCTGAGCTTCATAAGTATGGCTCTTTTGGTTGCTATTTTGTTGATAACAAGGCAAGAACTGTCATATCTTTTTTTTTTATTTTTTATTAAGATGCATGATTTATATTTATGTAATGAATCTTTAGAACACAAACCGGAACCAGGAAAATGTTTTACACAGTTTTCAGCACTGCTTGTTCTTGTTTGATGTTAGAACCAAGCTACTAAACTGTACCTGTACAATAAAAAATTATGTCTAACACTCAACATGCCCTAATAGGATGCGCATCCATGCATTTTTGATAAATATTGTGCGATAACAGAATTATGGCTTACTGCTTGCATGCAACCCTGTGAAATATTGCAGAGGTCACACTGGGTACAGCTTATTCACAAGGGTTTATTTTTGACGCTTTTACCATCCACTTTATCTTTACGAGACAGATTGTGTAGATGAATTGCACTGAGTGTGTATATTTAGAACTGATAGCCCATAGAACTGTAAATCAGTGCAGATGACCGTGGTTTTGACAGCAACTGGCCTCAGAAACAGGATGTGCATTTTGTGTAATCATTTATTTATGCTATTGGCAACAGAGACTAAAGTTTTTGGACTGTGCTGGAAGCATGTATGCATGAATGATGAATGTGAGCATTTGCGTGAGGTTATTTATTGGTGTCAGTTGTCAGGTTTGTGAGTGTTTGTGTTTCTGGAATGATAGGAAACTACATCTAGTGAAAACCTCTCTTCCATAAGCATGCCGATTTTATTACTGAAGTTGCTGTGATGGCTGAGTCACTGTGTGTTCACCCGTAAGGGGTGTGATATCAATACCTGATATGCAGTACACCAGTATGAGATGTCCTTCCAGAAACATGCACGCTTCTATAAAAAAAATCTGTTTGGTATTTGTGACAGGCTGGTTCAAGTAAATAGTGTAAAGAGACTTCAAACAATGTGGTTCTACTGTGGTTCTACTTAAGTGTGCTCTGATTTGAATTAGCTGCAGACATTAGCATGTGTAACAAGATTAATGACTGCTGTGTTTATTGCCTTGTGCCATAAAGCACCTTTAAGGGAAAAGTGAATGTCTTCCTCCCTTAGAAGTGCTTTAGGCCATGAGGCAATAAACTTGGCAATGATTAATCTTGATGTCGATGTGAAAGTTGATGTGAACATAGAAGACTATCTTGTTTTCTATTTGCTTTTTGCCTTTAGTATTAATGTTAGAATGATTTGAACTAATAGTACATAGTAATATCATTCAATAATTTTGTGCCCCAGCAGCTAGTACCGAAGGGCCAGCATCATGCTCCAGTGGCTGTGAAAGCTGCTCCGAATACAACGGATGCACAAAATGTCGACCACGGCTTTTCATCCTCCTTGAAAGAAATGACATCCGTCAAACAGGGGTGTGTCTTGCCACTTGTCCTGTTGGATATTACGGCATTCGAAATCGGGATGTAAACAGGTGCACGCGTGAGTATTAGTTTGTTTTTGAAACATTATTCTAGAGAATCTGTCTGATCTTTATGGAACATTTAACCTAAGCAGGGTTTAAGCTTGGAGCAACTAGCAGTAACTGAAAGTCAGCTCCAAAGCTTGTGTTTCCTGCCAACCAGAGCTCCACCAGTGGCATTAAATCAGTGTGTCTTACTGAGCCAGTGATCTGTTTTCTCTTACTTTGTGGGTGAAAAACAGGATTTGGGGAAAAATCAAAAGCAAAACACTGGTAGTAACTGTTTGTCTGTCTCTGTAAGGAAGTCTACATAAATACTTTGGTCTGTAAATACAGAGTACATGTAAGTTCACCAAACTGACCACATTTTTTTACTTAAGCATTTAGATCTCTGTATGCTGTTAAGCAGATTTGACTATTAGTTTATTCTTTCATTCTATTATGTTAATAGTAATGAGAACAAGAATAATAAAATAGAGGTCTATGATGTTCTGAGGCTGAATTATTCCCATATGGGAATGTTTTACTACGACTGAAAAAATGTAAGGAAAAGGACAATAATAATTATAATAATAATAATAATAATAATAATAATAATAATAATAATAATAACTCATATAAAGAGAAATGAGTTTTTATCCCCTAATCAAAATCATTCTTCCACCTTAAGGTAAGGGTGTATTTTGATACACCACTCTATGTGCAGTGCAAGTTGGGCACATTCTATTTTGCTTTGGGAAGAACATTATGGATTTTGCATTACTAAATATACTCTTGCATCACATTCCTTAATCTATCTCAGATGTTGGTGTGATTTAGCTATATTCTAAATGGTCATTAAGATGCAGCAGTGAAGGGTATTGCCCGGCAGTGTTTGTATTTCAAAAAATGAAGCCATGGTTTTTCTCACACTGGAGATAATCACCCTTTTCTTTAATCCGTCATACCAGCAGCGTATCTCAATGGCATTATAAGAATTTCCTTCATCCAACCCTTGAAATATACAAACGATTATGGTTAGGGTGTGAGATGAATTTAGTTCAGTTTAAATCAGTTCAGTTGTATTCTTCTTTAAATTGTATGACATAGTGCTTAGTTTAAACATATTCACAAAAGGGTTTAGTATGTCCAATAATCAGGTTTCCCATAAATATTACTATTCCAAATACTGGATTTGATTTATTACTATTTATTATGTTTCTATTTTAACTTACATTTTACATTAGAACAGTTGTTGTTTAGTTACCTCTGTTATGGAATTATAACAATAATTTAATCCATAAATAATTTGTTTATTCTCATGGTGTCAAAAGTTCATCTAAAATATGCCTAAAAAGACTCATGCTGTTGTGCTGAATTCAGTTACAGTGCATGTTTGCCTTTCATTTTTTTTTCAACCCTGCTACTTTTCTTGTTACATTCACTGGCTCATGTCCTTGAATTAAATTAAATTAAATTGGCTGCTGGTATTGATTTTCTTCTATTAAAATCTAACCAGACAGGATTTTAAGCTACATTTCATTCTAAATTTTTAGTAATGCCCAGACCATTCAATTCTTAATTGAATCTATTTTAATTAAAGTCATAAAATTAAGTGCTTTTACCATTTTTTATATCTTGCCTGATGTTTACTTGGTTTACTATTTCCATTTGGATACATGTTGTGTATACGAATAAAACATTACATGACTTTAGTGAATTAGACAGAGTCTCTTGTAATAATCAGATAATAGTTATGGGTTGTGAAACACATTGTTGGTTGGTGTCTGTTTTTCATTTCCACCGGGTTCATAATTGCCCTCTATTAAAAAATAGTTTAGATGTTTGACTATCGAAGCTGAGCTTGTAATGAGCTGAACACACGTCTAATGTGCAGACTTTGGACTAGATGTGTTCAGTTCACCCCTGAACACTGGAAGCATCCTTTTAAGAGAGGATGCTTCTAAAAGGTTTTGGATATTATTTATGGCTTAGCTTAATGCCTACATATTATTTTCCTAGAAGAGTGTCATGCCCCATCTTAAACAATAAGATTAAACAAACAGTCATTCAGCCTGCATATTTCACATCACACATAATATTTATAGAATCTTAATAATACACTGAAGACATTTGGGTTTGAGATCAAAGGATGGATTTGGGACAATCAGAACTTTAGCTTTACTTTCCTGATATTTACATCTAAATGTGTTAAACAGGTCGGCAACCCCAATTTCAAGAAATGCAAAGGCCATAACACAAGATGCAAGCCACTCATCATCAATGAGCATCAGAATGGAATTTGCAAAGTGTTCTGTGATGAGCCACAAAAATTGTGGAACCAAGATTAACTCCTAAGTAATGGAAAGCCCAACATTTTGAAGAAAAAAGCATCTTAAACAATGTCTGTCAGACAGTGGAGGTAGTGTAATGTCTTGGGTTTGCAAGGCTGCTTCAGTAATAGGTTCCCTTATTTTTATTGATGCTGTAACTCATGATAGCAGCAACAAAACAAATTCAGAAGTCACCAGAAACATTCTGTCTGCCAATTTAGAGAAATAGATTCAATCTAATTGGGAGAGACTTCATCATGTGGCAAGACATTAACCCAAAACACAATGCCAAGAGAACAAAGCACTTCATCAGAGTTTGTAGGCTGGCCAAGTCAATCACCAGACTATAACCCAATTAAACATGCATTTTAACCTCAGCAAAGAAGGTTGAACAGAAAAATCCCCAAAACAAACAATGGAAAGCTCTTGCAGTACAAGCCAGCCTGCGAAAGTATCACAAAAGAATGCAACAGTTTGGTGATGTCAGTGGGTCGCCAGCTTGATGCAATTTTGCAAGCAAGGGATAAGCTTCCAAATGTTGTTATTAACTGTAATTTACTTTAAGACTATTTCACCTATAATTGGGTGGTTTGCCACCAAAGCCACCATGTTATATGTTGTTTGAGACATCTACTGTAGTTCATCAGGGAATGAAAGTTGAAATACACAGACTGTAATTATAAATATAGATAATTCTAAGACATCATCTTATATTAATCATTTAATCTCAAACCCAAATGTTTGTCAGTGTATAGCAAAAATAAAATACTTTATCTAGGGGGATGTATATAATATACTGCATCTTTGCTAATCACAATACTGGATGGATAGATATATAGATAGACAGATTGATAAACAGATAGATAAGACACAAAGCATAATATAAAAAAAAAACATGTAAGCTACTACACAGGTTTCCATGACTTTATTTCCCTTTCTTTCAGAATGCAAAATAGAAAACTGTGCTGACTGTTTCAGTCGAACATTTTGTGCTAAATGTAAGGAGGGCTTATATTCATACAGTGGCCGGTGTTACCACAGCTGCCCTGAAGGCTTAATTACTGTCAACAGCACCATGGAGTGTGTAGGTGAGTGATGCTGATTTGTATTTCTAATCTTTTTTCCTATATGTATTGTATATTCCTCAGCTGGATCTAACTGATCCTCTTTAATGTACATAATGTTAAATAATGTCAGGTTGATTTGATCTAGTAATGATTACCAATTGGTGCTAATATATTTAGAAAATTCAGCTCTCCAAACCTGTGATAAAGATTCTTTCCACAAAATCTTGCTGTGAGTTATAGCTTTGGGATGACAAAGTAGACAGTAGTAGAAATTACACCACTTTTATATAAAGTGGTATTTGAGATTGGTGGACATTCAAGAAATGAAACATGCTGAAGGAAGACATGGATATTACTGGGGTACACAGAATGAACTTCACTTGGGATTCTCTGCTTTTTCTTAAAGAGCACATCCAACTCACATTATTTTATAATATCTCATTTCATTTACTGCAAAGCAATCATGGTATTGGCAGAAGAGCAGGCCTGGTGGAATACTCTGTTCTCTCTTTTTTCCTGTGGTTTCTCAATCCCCAGCAAACAGAACTTTGGAGAGAGGCCTGCTGGATGATAAGAACTTTATTGATTTGTATTGAAAATTTTTCTGTCATAAGCAAGCAAACCCAGTGCTAATAGTATTACTCTCAGAGCCTGAGCTCTGGCTTTTCCAAGATGCTTGGCTTTTAACTCCTAAGGTAATATTTTGGCATCAGCCATGGAGTCTTATCTTAATCAATACTCATGAAAACCTCAATAAGAAAAAAAACTTTGTATGCAATTGAAAACAGCTGAGAATACATGAAAGTCTTAACGGAATTTGACTGTGTCTCATAAGGTCAGATAAAAACAAAACCTGCCACAAAAATCATAACAAATTTGCTGAAGAGAAGTGAGACTATGAGTGATGTTGGATATTACCAATCTGAATCTTTGCCATGAGGTCCTTAGGGTTCACTGATATGTTTTTCCACAATATTTGTTAAAATATTT
The DNA here is from genome assembly GCF_030014155.1 of Tachysurus vachellii. Classification (NCBI taxonomy): domain Eukaryota; kingdom Metazoa; phylum Chordata; class Actinopteri; order Siluriformes; family Bagridae; genus Tachysurus; species Tachysurus vachellii. The sequence goes on along the minus strand of NC_083464.1, from coordinate 14,672,952 downwards.
GCCTCTTAGGAGCAAGGAATACATAATTCACTTTATACTTGTTGTACATTCTAGTGCGATGTGAGCTGGGTGAATGGAGTCCATGGGGCCCTTGCATGAAGAAAAACAAAACATGTGGTTTCAAAAAGGGCAGCCAAAGCCGTAGGCGGGAGCCTACACAGCCCCCTAGTCCGACCACAATCAGTGGCTCTGCATCTCTTTCTACCTGTGCCCCTGAGAGCGAGACACAGAAATGCAGTGTGCTGAAGAGGATCCCTTGTGGAAAAGGTAAGTTTGAGGGAGACAGTTGGGCTACATGGCTCATGCAAATTTATAAAAAGATATGAAGTTTTATGTACAGCATATTTAAGAATGAGCCCTGGCTTCAAATATTTGCTTTCTGAAACTGAAGAAGAGAGATCAGATGTATATCTGTTAGCAGTCAACACATGTAACCACGGCAACCTCCACAAGCACCCTCAGGGTATCCTAAGTAAACTCCTTTTCCATAAAACTAGATGCAGAATATTTTTACACACTGCAACTTGGGCATCCATAAGCTAAGTTAAATTTATGATACAACGATCATTACAAATGTTTACCTGTAAACCTGTTTTTATTTGATTGTTTATGCAGAGATCGACATGTTGAACTATTTAAACCTAAAATGTGTAATTTATTTCTCAATTTACTTCTTAAACGGAACCCTTAACTCACCTTTCTTGCATTTCAGAACCAAAACATGTTTTTATCACTTCCCAAAAGATAGCTGATTAATACTTTTGGCAAATGGAAACAATATTTTACATTTATATGAAAAATAGCACCTTTAACTGGTCAGTTTGCTTCAGTAACAAACTATAACACGGCAGCATTATGCGTCAACACTTTTAGAGGAGGTGCTCTGATGTCTTTGAGTTGGACTGTTTATTAACTCATAACTTTTGCTTGAACTGTCATTAACACAGAGCACACTAGATTTCAGAATTACTTAAGTTTCTTCTCTTACTTCATGAGGGCTAACGAGCATGTTCTTCTTCAGGATTAGTAGGCTCCATGGTGTACCGGATATGACAGCACCATCTGAGAAATGAATGGCAAATTTACACTGCATGACGCCCTCCTTGTGGAAAGAATTTCAACCTTGGGTCCATAAGCATAATTAACAGTGAAATATTATAAACTACCTCATAAAAGTGTTACAATGCCTGCCAAATTTCTACTTGACTACATGTCGGAAAGAGAGTGGTAAGATACAGGGCCATATTGCTCAGATGGGGCTTAACTTGTGCAAGTTTTTTTTGTTTTGTTTTTAGTTATTATTAAAAAAAAAACAAAAAAAAACCATAGCTGTGGCATGATATAGCTGAGTCTAATTTTCCCCTCTCTGTTTTTCAATCTCATATTTTAACCTAGGTCTGTGGTATGAATACGGGAGAAATCATTCTGTTCTGTAAATTAACGTGTAGATTTTTCATGGGCGTAAATGTGCACCATGTGTTAAATTAACAAGGCTGTGAATACATCTGCTACAATTGGCTGACATGGCTGCTGTAAAAATCACAGGGGGGCAGCTCTTGTATAACATCAGTGATTTACTGGTCTGCAGATCTCACGCTTTGTGTCGATTTGGCCGAGCTCTCACTCTTTCCCTCCCTTTTCCTGTAGCTTAATAAATAGGGTTGCACGAAAACAGAATTTGCTGAGCGAGTCATTGTCTTTGTCAGGCACCAGTGTTTAGGTTGGATTGAGGGGAGCTGTAATCACTGCTGTCATAAATAAATAGAGCCCCATTAGTGCTTTATCAGAGGTGAGCTAATGACTGTCCTACATGCTGAGCCTGAGGCTAGGATTCCACTCCTGCTTAGTGATGGGTACTTGCTCTCTTTAAACTCATGTTAGCATGCAAATAATAATTATCCAAATCTAAAACTGGGGTACATTGGGAACTTATTGCTACTAAATACTTTTTGTGAGGATAAGTGTTTTCTAAGAGTGAACAATATTGTTAGAGACCCAATTAAACCAGAATAAGCTATTCAAAACCACACAAATGCCTGGAACTCTTCAGGTTAGCAAATCTGCAGGAAAGTAGCCCAAATAATCACACGCAATGTCTAATTGTTTCATTTTGTGCCAGTCCCTTGTTCTAAAATCATAAGAAATTCACATTATTATGGATTTTGTTGCAAGAGTCAAACTCTATTAAACTGTTAAATGTTTAGAAGTGTGCTGCCAATATAAGCCTTTAAAAAGGAAAACTTGATTATACGTTGAGAGTATGAGATCACTATAACGTTCAGTGACATTCTGACCATGAAATGAAAGACTAAAGGTTATCATTTTTAAATGTTAGTGCACATTTATTAAGCAAGAGATAGTCAGAATAATTTTATTACAATGCAAAAAAAAAAAAAAAAGAATTTCACAAAACCTTGACAATCATACAAAAACACAGTGGGCCATATTCAGAGCTGGCAATCAGAGTCTAAAATTTATGTCAATATTTATGTGGGAAAAAGTTACATGTATTAGAAATGAGTTAAGCAACTGCTTAAGTCTAAGTGTACATTTGAGATTAAACAAATGACCTGCCAGAGTTTTCCTGAGTAAAAGCATCTGAGAATTTCAGTAGCTTCTAAAACATCAGCTTTCAACACAAGTACTTGCCTTTATGCCTCAAAAATGCAGACAGAAGCAGAACATATTTTAAATATTTTTAAGACACAAATATTACTAAGACACAACATAAAAGCAAGAGGACTGATATCCTCACCAGGGTGCTTATTGTTCCCAGGATAAATCATTGAATAAATGATTGATACTGGCAAAAGTGTTGTCACTTGTCACTTTTCTTGTCACAAAAGTGGCACCATTTAAAAATAAATATATAAAATACGAATGAAAATATAAGAAATTAAATTGTCTAATTGTCTAATTGTCTCGTACATGGTCAGCACATTTTCAGCACATTTCTTCAGTCAAATACTAAAACAAAGTTTTACTCTTAAAACTTTTTTAAAAAAATACTGAATGTAGTAATTCATGAAAGATCAGAGCATTAAAAAGACATTATAAAACCTGATTATTTCCTAAATGTTCCTACACAAGATTTGTAAAATGTTCATATGCAGGTAATGAAAGTGAAAATGGTCTGGGGAAAACTTTCGCATCATATAATTTTGACAATGTCCGATATGAAGCTTTGAAAACGTCCTTGAAATTAGATAGTTGTGTCCACCTAAGCAAGAATAAAACTGATGCTATTACAGTCTGAATACACCCAACAGTTAAAAAGAGAAAACTGCAGTGGTGATTTGCATGTAATTTATTATGCAATAAATAAGATACAAATATGTGATATTTTATATTAATTCATTATGAAGAATATCACTAATCTTCAGTAAACTCTTCATCCTGATCAGGAAAAGGGCAAGTCAGAGATGGGCAGGAAAATGCTTCACAACAGAAAATAAAAGCCAGATAACGCCAGTAGAAAAGAATAAAGAATAAATGTCAGCCAATAATGATGAAATGGAAATGAATGGTATAGTCTGGCATTTTGGTAGCAGTAAAAAATTATGATTAAATAATACAAAAACAGTTGATATGTAAATGTAATTCAGCCTGCTCTACACTCACTATTTCAAGCAGAGCCCCAGGTTTCTAAAAGCTAGTCTCTCATTTACAGCATTTAGCTTACATTTTTATTTCAATTTACACAACTGAGCAATTGAGGGTTAAATGGGCCTAGCAGTGGCATCTTGGTGGACCAGGGATTCAAGCTCATGACCTTCTGATTAGTAATCCAGCACCTTAAACACTAGGCTATCACATCCCTTTAGACCTAATAATTGCCTTAACTATTTTCCCCAATAAAATAACTAATTATTACAATACGAAAAACTATCATCAATTCACGTTGAGTGAGTAACACTTAACAAAAAATAAATACTGAGAATAACACAAATGTATAATTATACTTAAGAAACAGGAGGATATTGAATAAATGTACTTCTTTCACAAAAAAAGCAGCAAAATAAAACTCACATTAAGTTTAGTTTCTCAGAATATACATAATCTCAACTATGGTACACAAACTTCATCACAACTAGTAAACTCAACTGCGCAAGCACCAACAGCGACTCCCACATTCTGCTTCGGTGGGGAACAATTAAACGATCATCCAAAGTAAAATTACAGGAAACAAAATAAACACTTGCAGTAAAATAGAGAAACTAAAATAAACTAATGGTTTAGCAACTAAAACTTTCTTTCTCCCTTCTGTCTCAGACCAGGAGCTCCTTACTTGCATGGCAAACAACAACAAACTGAAAACATTTCCCTCTGAACTGTTGGCCTAATTCGACAAACCTGCCATTCTTAACCAACTAACATTCTTATCCAACTAACAATGACGTTATGGCGGAAATATACAGTAATTAAACAAATTATCATTTACTGAACAAACCTATTGGTTAAAAGCGCATGTTTTCCCAGTACACAAACTTGAACAGATTCTTCCAGAACATATTCAAACAAAACTTTATTAGTACACTCTATATAATTTTATTGTTAAAATTAACTGTACATACACAATTAAATATGTGATGATATATGATCAAAATGCATAGCTAATTGAGAGGATTCAAACTTTTTTTAGGTATTATGTGTGTGGCAGTCTGGAAGAAACTGTTGGATGCTGTGGTAGCTAAATTCTGTAAGAAAGACTAAAGAAGGCCATTTCTTGCCAAAATAGAGATTTTCTGGCCTGTAACATACTTTGTCAGCTCAAGTGTATGAAACCAAAAGATGATTTCACCAAAACAACATGGAAATGTTTTTCATTACTTTTTAAGCTTTCCTGAGCTATCTTCTTACACACTTTCATGTTGTATAAAAAACAGATCAACAACTGCAGTGTTAAAGATAGCAAGGATTTATATGTAAATGACATGCTTTGATAATCGTTGGAAAGCTATATGGTGTAGTTAAATATAAATCTAACCAATTTAGTTTGTAATTAGATACCTGCTGTCAAAATATATGTGATGTGCCCACACCGCATTGGGAATGGAACAAATAAATGTGTTTTTCCCCTTTTCACTTTTGTGGTAATCAGGAATGAAATATGCTATAAAGTTACTTGTAGATGTGATACATGCCAAAGAGAAACATTTTTTCAGTTCAAAATCACTTTATATTGTAGAGTAAAAAATGTGGCAGACTTTCACACAAATATTAATCAATTATATTAGAAAAAGATCTGAAATAGTGACCCAAAGACATTCAAGCTTTACACCTTATCACTTAGAGGACAGTAGACAATCTTGGTGCTTATTTAATGGTTTTGTAAAAACCATTCCCCACCACCAAAGTCAGCAGACTGCTATCAAGACACAGAACAGACAAAGGTCTTAAGATGAACAGTACCCCGGGTTGAAGAGGACAGGATGGCTGTAAGGCTCATGTCATTAAACACGGAGCAAATGCTCTCCAGCCCCATATGAGTGTTGACTTGGTTTCCAAGAAACATCTAGAATCACAACACCAACTTCATAACAAACATCAGTCAGCACAGAGGCCCTGACTTCCCTTTACAGTAGTGCTGGTGAGACTGGGGCCTGCGCTCCTTTTCCTTTGATTTGTATTTGTCCATGTTATGGCTGAGGTGATTCTTGGATCCTAACCAGCCTGGTTCAGATGTTACATATTGCATATGAGTCTGCTTCTACATGTATGACTTCTGAACCCCACTGTAGTAACATTTTAAACAGTTAATCTCAGACCTGTTGAATATCCTATGATATAATCAGGCCTTTCATCTGGCACTTTTCACTTTCGTACATTGTGTTATTTTCCCTTTCTGACCCTATGACTGTGACAATTTCTAATGGATGTTTGTACTGATGAAGTGGTTATGTGCTTAAAATAAGTGACAGATGCATACACACAAGGCTTTGTTGAGAGTGTGTGAGGACTGTTGGGAAAGCAGCTCACCTCTAGTGCAGGGTATTAGGGAGTCAGGTTCTTGATAGTTATTCTCAGGGCCACGGTTATGGCTTATAAGCAGGCTGCTGTTGTATGTCTACTGTCGACTTTGAGCTGTGCTGTCTTGCATCATGATGGCATTTAGAAACTGCTGCGCACTTTTTCTTTACAAGCAATGTTGATTAAAGTAAAAAATATTTGGGAAAATGTGCAGTTAATTAGTCTCATGCTTGATTAGTATAGAATTGTTTAAAACAAATCCAGGAAGTTGTAAATTATTGCACTAACATTCTTTTGCTTGTCTTAATCAGGAGACAAGGGGACAACGCCTAAGAACCAAGGAACATTAAATGGCAAAAACCGTGGCCGCGACTCAAAGGAAAGTAATAGAGGTGGAGGCAAGAGGAGAAAAGCCCAAAGTCCAGCTACTACTGCTCCATCAGTGATAACAAGCACCATCACTTGACCTGACAGTGGCATATGGTGGACTAAAAAATGGAAAGAAGATGGTCCACCCTGAAAGGCTGCTGAGTGTTACTTTATGGTGACACTATCAGACTGAATTTGAAAAGGAATAATACTGCTGCTGCACATTCATGAAAAAGCTCAAAGGGAACTGGAGGATTGCTGCAATAAGTAATAAAGTGTGTACAGTTTATGTTAGACATAGGGAAATGATGTTTCTTTGTGCGTTTGGAAGCACTTTGAAGACTGTCCCTATGAAGGATCATTCTATTGTAAACAGTGTTTTGTTGCTGAAATGCTTAGTATGTCCCGCTTTTATATTTGACTACAGACGTCTATGCCCACATTATGAAAGACACTTCAAATGAGCTCTTCCTTCCATATGCTGACTTATGCACATTTGCAGTACATTAGCTTATTGCTCTTTTCCAAATCTTACATTGATTCATTTTCTAGTGTTGGCTATGCTTTATTTTGTGAAAGGTACCAATCAAAAGGAATTGACCCTTCTTTATTTTCTTGTTATATAATGAAACCAATGCAAATCACTGGAACTAATTTCTGTATAAAAAAAAAAAAAAAAAAAATATATATATATATATATATATATATATATATATATATATATATATATATATATATATATACATACATATATATATATATATATATAGTGAAATATTAAAATATTATTTTTTCCTTTTTTTATATATTTGGACAAAATGATTAAAAATCAGAAACGATAGTATGTCTAAAGATAGGACAAACATAATAATTGGTTTCTTAACTAAAGCTATTAATTTTTCACTCTTAGCTGTTTATGTATAACAAAATGCTGATCAAAAAGAACAATACGCCACACAAATAGAGTAATGAATGTATATTTGATTTGGCTGGGAGCAGTGAGCTGTGTTTCTGTTCAGACAGAAAGATGGATAAACATTGTGTAAATGTGCAGAAGATTTTGTGAGGAATTGCATGTAACGCACACCTGTTTTGGGTCAGACTATGTGTGTGTGTGTGGTGTGTATGTGTGTGAGTGTGTCTGTGTGTGTGTGTGTGTGTGTGTGTGAGGGAGAGAGAGAGATAGAGAAAGAGCAAGAGAGAGAATGAGAGAGAGCGGGCATTGTATGAGCACATTATTTCACTAGCCTACACACAGTACAGCAACCTACATACCACATGTCTCATCAGTTATTATTAGGGATGAGCGAGTACAGCATTATCTGTATCTGTATCCGTATCTGTTAACCATATGAATTATCTGTATCTGTATCCGTACTCGGAGTGGGTAGGGCCTAACCCGGAAGTAGGCGTGGCTGTTGTCTTGAAAGGGGCGGGGCTTTAACCGGTAATAATTAATTTGTAATATTTATAACACTAGCTTACTACCTTTATGTTTTTATGAAATACAGCAAAAACGTGTCAGACACTCAGTGTCTGGTTACTGGTTAGAGACAGCTGAAGGTTTAAAAAAGAAAAAAAATCTCCGACAGGCAGAGACGCAATGCGAGTCGCATTCTACCAAGCAAGCACCACGTCTGAACGAACCCACGTTTACCAGAACCCTACTGGTTAGTAAGTACGTATTATTAACGTTACAACCCGAAGTAAAAAGCTGAAGAAACCCTAAACGTTAACGGAAAAGACCCGCGAACCCGAGTGACTGAGGGAGAGACAGAGAGCTGTTCTGTGTGTGACTGTGAGTGAGCAGAGCAAGACACAGCAACACAATACATCTGTATGTGTGTAGGGGAGCGGCGCTGTGACTAGCCTATCACTGTAGGGGAGGGGCGCTGTGACTAGCCTATCACAGAACGCTGAAACAATCAGATACCCAATGATGATTTTCATTCAATCCGAGCACAGATATTGACTCGTATTACTCGTATAATACTCGTACTCGGCAGAAGTGCTTTATCCGTACCGGATACTCGTTTCAGCCGAGTATCCGGCTCATCTCTAGTTATTATACATATCTTTACAACAGTTTCTGCCATATTTAGCAAATAATCCATACAGTTCAGAAATATACAGCACTATCAGAGCAGGCAATGCTCTAGCACATAAGTGATGCATTTTTACTCACACTGACATTTTCTGTAGCAAATTTTGAGACAAGAATACTTGCTTCTTTAGTAGGTATTGAGCATGGACATTCCTAATGTGGATTCTTACTGAAATTGTCTACTTGTGTATGTTGATCATGATTACTTAATACAATATTAATACAATATACTGTATGTTATTGTATATCTTATTATTTGAAAATCCTACATAAAATAAATTCTAGATATTACTTTTTGCAAGATCATAATCTTTAAGCCTTCTTATTCTGCATGACCACAGACACATCCAACGTCCTTCTTATCACATTCTGGATTCATGTCACTTTTAATATTAAAGCAATTGATATAAAATATTATTCCAATTATTTATGAACAGTCTGTATACCATATACATCCAAATCCTGGCTGAACCTTGATCAATAGAACAATTACTAATAACTCTCTTTTTATTTCATTTCATTTCAGAGTTTGTATGCTTGTATTTCTTCTTGTTTTTATTTTATGAATGGCGAATAGTGTGGTACAGCAGAGGAGCAGTGCATCCAGCTGATACATTATCACATTAAGCTCTGATGATTTGTGTTTCCAGGGCTTGAACCCAAGCAATGGGACGCCATCTTGGGAGGTGCATGTGTGCGTGCTGTATTAATACAGCGCAGTAGTTATGAGTTGGAATGTACTTCACTAGTTGGCGTTGCTGCAAAAGCTGTAAATGTAGAGACAAATAAAAACTAATGATGTGTCATCGCCAGGGGGCTGCGCCTGCGCCCTGCAATCTCAACAGAAGTTTCTCATTATGCAGGGGAGGGCAGGGCAACGGTATAGAGTTCAACGTAAATTATACTTTCATTCCCCTTTCTGACCATAAATTTTTGATTCACTCTGTGGGATGCAGCTTTTCCTTTTTATCTTGCTGTCGTTTTTGTTTCACTTGCTTTCTTTCATGTCTTCTTCTCTCCCCCTTCTCAGTGGTCGTGTGTTGATACATCCGTAGTGGATGGATTAGTAGTAGTGACAAATCTTGTTGAATTTTACTTCAACAGTGCCATTCAGAGCATTCTGATTTTTGATATGATTTTATTTTATTTGTTTAATTTACAGTATGTAAGATAAACAGTCATTTTTAGTGTTGAATTGACCTTAAATGTAAATACAGGTACATAGTAGTTAAGTATAAAGCTTTTCCAATAAGTTAATAAAAGTGTCATAATTACACTTCCAAATGGAAAAATACAAATAAGCAGATTGTTGTACATTTTCTTCCATCCTCAAGCAATCTATCCTCCCATACCCAAAGAAACTTACAATTCAGACAGGATGCAACTGAGACGGATAAAGAGTCTTGCCCAAGTATCCAAAAATGGCAGCTTGGTAATGCTGGGATTAGATTAACAACCTTCCATACAGCTACCCACAGATTTAACCACTGATCCATGAGCACACTTTTTTATATATAACCCTTATAACTTTCATATAAGGTCAGCTAACAACAGAACAACAAGGCTAAATTCATTAAACGCTATAGGTATTCATGCTTCTGTTGCCTTTCACCTACTATTTCAGGGTCAACTGAGGCAACCATTCTTAGGCAAAAAACAGACCTCTGCAAGTTAACCCCATTTTTTGTTTTGGCCCCCCGTTTTCCCTTTCTTCAGATGTTGAGCCATTCTGCCCCAATGTTTTCCTCCTCCATTCAAATCATAACTGAATCCAGCTCTCCTCAGATGAACTCAGGGATTCCCCATGAGAGAAGCGTGCTCCTTGCTTTCCATCTCTCCCACTATAAAACACAACAGCTATTCGCATGGCTCAAGATCTGAAAGAGGGGGGAAAGGGGCCAAAAACAAATAGGTTCAAAAGGGGTGCCTCTGGAACTATGTGATGGAGTAAAAAGGCAGGAGGATTTATACACTGGCAGCATGTTTGTGTTGCCGACCATCAGACTCTTGTGCCTGTCAAGGAGATAATATCTATAATTACATCTAGAGGCTTTTAAGTTTTATATTTAATAGAACCTGAATTAAGTAAAATACTTTTCATCAGTGGAATTTTCCTGGATGCTAGTCTGAAAATCGACATTTGCAAACAAGACAATCAAGTGTATTTCTTAATAAAGGTCAAATGAATTATGTATTTTTCTCTTCAGGATACTGTCAGCTGTAAAGTTTCACCTACTTTATGATAATGAAAAGTGACTCCTTCCTTTAGTGCCAGCAAACTAACAGGGTCAAGAATTGAAGTGCACTGAAATCATATACAGGTTACAGTAAAGTAGACTGTGCCATAAATTTGATACAAATTCACCATTATTAATCAGAGTAATCCAGTCACTAATATTCGTCTTTTAATCTTCATTTTGGACAAGAGAAGAACATCAAAAGAGATGGCATTACGTCTTCTGCCAGTCAATTAGCCTGCTAAAAGAAATATATAATGGTTGAATAAACAGCAATTGTCCTTTAACCAAAGGGATTGTAGATTTAATGTTGGACCTGCTTTCAGTAGTTTCACATGAAAGACATGAGCTTCTGGCTCAGATCAGGAATAAGCTTGATACAGCAGTCAACAGGCAGCAGGTGCGTGTGAGGCCTCTGCTGGGCCTGCAAACTAGGCCTCACTAGTGCAATTGTTGCCATGCACTTTGGTTCTCCCAGACACTTTATTATATTAGTAGCAGGGCCAAGAAGCAGGCCAGAAACAACTGGGACTGACACAAGCATCTACATATTGAGTACTGTATTTGAGTGTTTGCTAATGTTAGCAAGACTTGAAAAACATTCTTGTTTGCTGGACCATACCGAACCTTTAGAATGCTCATAGTACTTAAAAGACTGTTACAAATAAGCTGATAAATTTAGTATCACTGGGATTCACTTGGATTAAATAATAATAATACATAATGAATAAGAAATTACACCCCAACTTAATAAATATACAAATTCTGACCCTATCAGAAAGAGACATGTATTGTGGTTTACAAACACTCTCCTCTGTAGGAAAGTAGTGAGCAGAGAGAAAAGAACATATTACATCAACAATTACAAGGAAAGAAGTATTTGTTTATATTAAATTTGACATTTCAGACTTGTATTTTTTGTGTTGCATAAAGTTTGTGTTGCAAATGCTGAAATCACCTGGGCCAAGACTTATTCAGAAACCATCTGAATGGCAGTGATGCTGATTCACTGTTTGTTTTTTGTGACTCAAGGTTCCTCAAAACAGACAATGGATGTAATCAAATCTTTTCTGTTTATCACTACTGAGTTGGCAGTACTGAGTTGGCACTGTTAGTGCTGTGTGTTCAGGGTTCTTGTTCTGATGTGTTATGGTGAACAGGTGAAATGCTAATTGATGGTACATGATTGCCTCCTGCTGTGCTGGAGTGGAATTTGAGCACTGCCTTGAAATGGGCTGCATGTAATTGGGCTCCATATAGCATATAATGTAGCATGCTAGAAATAATGAAATAGTTTCACACTACATTTTATTTAATTGCAATTTTATTACAGTTTGAAGATTTCTGAAACCTTGATTAACAAGATGGCAGATATTTTTTTTAAAAATCTACCTTTTTTGGGGTGCCCATGTTAAGCATCAAATTTATTTGTGAGGTTAAAGGCTCATATGAAAGTAGACAATCAGGGTTTTAATATAGTTTTGTTGTAGCAGTAGTATACAATGTTTTACTATTAAAATGCTTGTGCTGTCAATTTTCAAGACAAGTCAAGTTTATTTGTCGAGTCAAGTCAAGAAGCTTTTATTGTCATTTCAAACATATACAGCTGTTGCAGTACACAGTGAAATGAGACAACGTTTCTCCAGGACCATGGTGCTACAGAAACAAAGACAGAGCTAAGGACTTAGTAAATTAGTCCTAGTCACATAAACTGCATCTGTGCAACCTGGTGCAAACAGTGCAGGACAAAAGACAAAAAGACAAAGACAGTTCAGGACAAAAGACAATAAGACAGAAAGACAGTGCAGGACAAAGACAAAAGACAGGAAGAAAGTGCAGGACAAAAGACAGTGCAAACAAAAAATACAAGACATCACAAAAAAGACAATACACGAAAGACAATAAACAAAAACAGTGCCGACCATGCAATTTTAGCTCCGTACCAGTGTTATTTTGGAGATGTGTGAATTTCTTGCCTAGCAGGGAGATCTCACCCCTCCCCTTTCCCATTGCCCTGCTCACCAGCAGCCAAACATAGGAGAGTCTTGTAGTGATAAAACATTTATACTGCTTAAAAATAAAAAAATGTTAAAGTTTTGATAAGTCCATTTCCATTCTGCCAGTTTGAATAGAACTACAGTGTACCGCTAGAAAGGGTTAATCCAAAACGTCCTTCTTTGAATATTATTTAAACTAACCACAGCAAAATGTGGACACATTATATATTTATATAAAAGTTAAGCAATGCTTCTATGCACATTTGTAAATAATGCTCAATTCCCCATGTGTCTTATGCCAATTATTAATGATTCTTTGAAATTGACACTTTATGGATTTTTCAGCATGATTTGTTGTCCGTTTAAGGTTTCTGAAACATCTCAGTGGTCTGTATTTTGACTCAGCCTCACTACTGAATTCACGTTCGTCCTTTGGAATAGTTTTGTTGAGTGGAACTGATTGTGCAAGATACTTTAAATCATGTATCCTCAATTATATTCACAAATAGTCAGTGTGTCTGCCAAATATAAGATAAAAATATCAGAAGTTTAAAGACCAAGAACAACTAATAACACTGACCCATTGTGGATAAGATTGGGGACCCCTGTTTTAAAAGTTAACCCACTAAACCCCCAGCTTATCAGAGAATTCTTCATGCTGAAGCACAGTCTGCTGTTGATTAATTTCCCAAATGAAAAATGGTTTAAAAATTCCAGGGGATTAATCAGATGATTACTAAAAATCTTATTTTGATCAGTTTTCCCAAATTGCTGCCCTTATTCCATTTTTGGTAACACGTACTAACTTTTCACTCACTCTTATACACATGCATATACTCTCTCTCTCTCTCTCTCTCTCTCTCTCTCTCTCTCACACACACACACACACACACACACACACCCCACACACACATTTAGCAATCATTTATCCACAAAAGTCACTATTGTGTAACATTGATGACATGAAAAATTATATGCATATGAAGTAAATAGTCTGAAACCATATTTGCAGACCACAGTCAATTTTGCTGTTCTCAATTCACAGTCAAAAGAGAAGCTGTTTTTTATGGATTGCAGCTAAAACATTCATCTATGATGAGTAGCTTGAAACTTACTGAGCTACTGTATGTGTGTATGTGTCTCTCTCTCTATATATATCCATGTATGTGAAATTGGGAGCATAGAAGCCTTTATTATCACAATGTATACATACCTGTAACAGAAAATTGGAATTCTTTTCTTTGCATATCCTAACTGAGGAGGTTGGGGTTGGAGGGCAGGGGCAGCTGTGATGCAGCACCCCTGGAGCATGGAGAGTTAATAGCGTTGCTCAATTGCCCAACAGTGGGAGCTTGGCAGTGCCGAGGCTTGAACCATGACCTTCTGATCAACAACCTAGAACCTTAAACACTTGAGCCACCACTACCCACTCGGTGTGTTTGTGTGTGTGTGTGTGTGTGTGTGTGTGTGTGTTTGTGTTTGTGTGTGTGTGTGTGTGTATATATGTATGTGTGTGTGTGTATGTATGTATGTATGTATGAGTGTGTATATATATGTATGTTGGGCTTAAATCACTTTTGTGATATAGAAAAGGTTTGCTTTCTTTCATGTCTTCTTCTCTCCCCCTTCTCAGTGGTCGTGTGTGTAATAAACATTAAACAGTAGTGTGAATCTTATAATACTACGGTCGCAATTTGTGTCATCCAAATATTCAGGATAGACCTATATACTTACATGGTTATGTATGGGTCAGGGCTACTATTTACAGGTAATGTAAGAAACGACCTGCTAGTCTAAAGTGTAGTTTCATTGCTTTTGGGCCATTTCTACCTATTACACACTTAATAATTATTACAGTAATAATAACCACCAAATTAAAAATATAAACAACAAGATTAAAAGAGAATTACAATCAAATTATATAAAAATGGCTAGTTTATTATAGAATATATATATAAAAAACATATAAAGCAATCAAAAACACATCAAGCTAAAATATCATATCAAAACAGCAAGCTAACCATAGCCTATATACATATTGTAGAATATCAAAAATATTATTTAAACAACTAACACTGATTCTTTTTGGGTAAGATTGGGACCACCATTTTAAAAGTTAACCCTCTAAACCCCCAGCTTATCAGAGAATTCTTCATGCTGAAGCATTAGTCAGTAAGTGCAGTGACTTAAACTAACAGTAAGTTGATATTTCTTATTGATGACAGATTCTTTCACACAAAGCAATCACACACACACACACACACACACACACACACACACACACACACACAAACGCACATACACACAAAAGCTAACCATAGCTAACATTCATATTCTACAATATCAAAAACATTACATTTCATGTTAATTTCATGTTGCAAATAACAGAAATTTCTTATCTTCAACTAAACTGTTAGCAATGCAAAGGTTAATTATTACAACAGACAAACAAAAGCAAAAAGCCTGGTACATTATATGAGGAAATAATGTCTTTGTATGGAAAAAAAATTACAATTCTACTCCACAGGAGCTAAAGCCCAATCATGCAGGACAATGTCCAGAACACTAGTGGCCTGCACAATAATCTGACCTCAACCCTTTCTCAATTCCCTTCCTCATGCAACATCAGTGCTCATCGAGCGTGTAGCTCGATGAACAAATCCCACAGTCATGTTTCAAAACTGAGTAAGCCTTATATGAAAAGTGGGGGTTAATATAATAGCCAGAGGGACTACATCTGTAATTGTACGTTCAGCAACCACATGGGTGAGATGATCAGGTGTCCACAAACGTTTGTGACTGTGATGGTCATTCTTTAGTGCAATAAATTAAAAAAAACAGAGGTGAAAATTCTTCAGGTGACATCATCATATAAAATTTAAACTGTTTTTCACAAATACTGTGCCACAGGTAGAATCATCAAGATTTCATTCTCTCTTATATTGACGTTTACTGCACCACTCTCATGGGATTGGCTGATTTACATTTATGGCATTTAGCAGACACCCTTATCCAGAGTGACTTTCAATTTATACAACTGAGGGCTAAGGGCCTTGCTCAGGGCCCATAGTGGCAGCTTGGTGGACCTAGGATTCAAACTCATGACATTCTGATCAGTAGTTCAACACCTTAACCCCTAGCCTACCGCATCCCCAATGATTTGATAATTGCATGGATGGGTAGGTGTTCCTATTAAAATGACCAGTAAATGTGTATACCAGATATTCTTTTCCAGTATTCAGCTCTTTACATAATGGGTCACGGTAAAGAGAACAAAATTTTGAGGGGGCCTATTTCATTAAATAAATCTCAGAATCTTGAATGAAATGGAAACTTCATATTGCAGTCTGTGGAGAATTTATGTAAAAACCCAAAAACCATTAAGGGGCTAACAATAGCTGAAAGTCATAGTGTTGAAAACACATTCGTTGCCTATGCATTTGACCAGTTATTTGTATGCAGTCAGGACTTTGTCCACTTGAGAGCACTGCAGCATGTAAGATGCTTTGTTACAGCATTCAATCTATCAGTCTAAGGCACATAGTTCTGTTCATGAAATATATATTTTTCTTACATTCATGTATGAGTCGCTATTAAATGGTGACCGAAATGGAACAAAATGGGTCTTTGTATAAATATTTTACAAAACACAAGAATAGTTGTACAAATTTTGTAATTATTTAAAAATACTGATACTACACACAATTTTTTATTACAGTATTATTACATTATTCCAATATTATTCCAAGCTTTTTTCTTCTTCTTAATTTTACTTAGAAGTTAATTTAAAACAAACACAGTTGGAATCACTCTGAAAAAAAAAAAAAAAAAAACACATTTCATGTTTTCCTTCAATGAAAAAGAATATGTTAATTCTTTCAGTACATCTGAAAATCTCATGTGGATAGATAATAACGATATAAAACATAAAAAATGCTGAATATATATCATCAATATATAAAGCACAATAGCATGTAAAATCCAGAATTATTAGTGCACTACAGGAGAATGAGCAAAATATTACCATTACTATCTTAGCAATATTAACATTACTCTAACAAAATTCTATACAGTATTTAAATAATAAAAATGAAAATAAATAAATAAATAAATAAAATCATTTTGAAAAAGTATGAAAATGATTGATACCTATGAAGAAAATAATATGTAAAATACAGTACTATGTTTTAAAATCCTCTCAGTCTTTAAGTGAAATAAATGACAAACTTTAAATTGTTCTGGTTAAAAAAAAAATTACTGAATAAAAAAAGGAACAGAAGAAAATAAAAATGATTCTACAATATATGAACACCTGAAACTCACCATCACAAAACGTGAGAATGATTAAATAGACACTTTCATTTCTAGCAGCATTAACCTTTGGCCTGGGAGTAATTTGGAAACATTCATTCTACAATACAGTTGTTTGTAATAGTGCATTTACCTCAATCACACGCAATCACATTAACATCTGTTGGTTAATTTTGAAGAGGTAAGTACACATATTCCTTAACAGTTTCCTCTTTACTTGAAGCTTTAATTGAACTGTAAATGACAATATTGTTTTTTTTTTAAATATTGATTTATTTTGCACACAGCTTGGTGGACAAAAGCAGAGACCATCTGAAACTGTTCGGTGATCTTGCAGCCTCACACTGTTTTGACCTCAAGGACAGAGTGAGAGACAGAAAGAAAGAGACAGGAATGGTTATGGTGAGAGCAAAGCCAAGCCACAGATATGACTTCCAAACCTTCACCATCAAACTTAAGCCCTAATGGAGATGTTGGTAGATTTAGACTGAGAACTATGTGTTTATTTGTGGAAACACAGAATTCTCTTAGTTCACATTTCAGGCTGAAGGTCACAAATATGTTTACATCATTCAAGTTTGAGGTGTTTTTATCTAGAAGAAGATAGTAGAGATTGTTCTGTAACATTCATACAGAATAAGAAAGACAAAATGACTGCTTAGCAACATACCACTATAACATCTCTAGCAAATGATATATGGAGATAAAATACTAACATTTTACACTTTATTCTCTGTATCTACAGTACACATACTTTGTATTTACAAAGATGTAAGTCTGGCTAAAGCAATATATAAAGCAGGTGGAGTATAGGGCTAGAGATTTATACCCATTCTTCATGTTCTAGCTCTTAGCAGTTTTCAACTACTGCACTATCTGCAGATGTGTTTAACAGAAGAAACGGTGATAAGTTAAATATCACACCACCCAACCCTTTTTTCCCCACTTTCTCTTCTGTCTGCCTGAAATACGTGACTCAACACACTCATGACTTTTTTGTTTATTAAAGTAGCCACAGGTGTCACTGTGGTGAAAAACGGGAACTGAACATCTAGACTATAGGAAGGTGTCAAAGAGCTGCCTGGAAATTTGTTCTAAAAAAAAAACTGGATGTTTTTGGACAGGTAGAGCTGTAAGCTTAGCATTTACATTTACATCTACAAAAGTGCTTTTAAATCTCTATCACTGAATACATTAACTCTGGTTCACTAGGTTATAGACTTAAGATACAATGAGACTAAAACACTGTTCAAAGTTTCAGAATTTTTTAATTTTTTAAAAATAAATACACACATACAACAAACGGGGTGAAAGTGCTAGTTCAAACATTTAATGAAGAAGTAGGTTTTCAAGCGTCGTTTGAAGATAGCCAGTGACTCAGCTGTCCGGACTCCTAGGGGAAGTTCATTCCACCACCTCGGTGCCAGAACAGAAAAGAGTCTTGTTGTATACTTACCTCTTACCCTGAGAGATGGTGGGACCAGTTGAGCAGTGCTGGGTGCTCTGAAGGTGCGAGGTGCAGTGCGAGGAGTGATAAGAGCTTTGAGGTAAGGGAGAGCTGGTCCATTTTTGGCTGTGTTGTCAAGCATCAGTGTTTTGAATCTGATGCATGCAGTTACCAAAAGCCAGTGGAGGGATTGCAGCAGCGGGATGGTATGCGAGAACTAAGGCAGGTTTAAAATGAGAGATGAATTGTGTTCATAGATAGACCTGCCAGCAGTGAGTACAGTAGTCCAGTCTTGAGATGACAAGAGACTGAACAAGTACCTGAGCAGCCTGTGTGGACAAAAATGGCTGAATCCTTCTAGAGGTTGCGTGGAGCAGATGTCACTCCCTTTCATGTTACCTGATATGAGCGACCTTCCAGGTAGGAAGCAAACCATTCCCATGCTGATCCGCAAACTCCAGGACTCCTGAGGCTGGACGAGAGAGTCTTGTGGTTAACCGTATCAAATGCTGCTAAAAGGTTGAGGAGGATAAGGACAGCTTGGCTGATCAAGCAGCATGTAGTTTTTCAGAGACATCCAAAAGGGCTGTCTCTGTCGAATGTGCTGCTTTAAAGCCAGACTGGTTGGGATCCTAGAGGTTGTTCTGTGAGGGATAGTTAGTTAGAGAGATAGACAGACAGTTGATTATAGACAATGTGTTCAAGAATTTTTGAAAGAAAAGAGAGGTGATACCGGTATGTAGTTACTGATGTCTGATGGATCAAGAGCAGGTTTCTTCAGGATGGGAATAACCCTTGCTCTCTTTAAGGTAGTTGGTATTTGATCATATGATAGGGATCCATTGATGATTGTGGGGATGAAGGGCAGCAGGTCTTGTGAGATGGTCTGGAGCATAGTGGAAGGGAGTGGACCCAATGGGCAGGTGGTAGGATTGCAAGACAGGATGAGTCGTAGAATCTCTTCTGTTGCTACGGTTGAGAAATGCGACAACAAACGGGTAGGGGAATCCTGACTGAGATGTACAGTCGAATGCCAAAGTTTAGGAACCCCTGACAATTTCCATGATTTTCATTTATAAATATTTGGGTGTTTGGATCAGCAATTTCATTTTGATCTATCAAATAGCTAAAGGACACAGTAATATTTCAGTAGTGAAATGAGGTTTATTGGATTAAAGGAAAATGTTCAATATGCATCAAAACTAAATTAGACAGGTGCATAAATTTGGGCACCCCACCAGAAAAATCACCAATATTTAGTAGGGCCTCCTTTAGCAGAAATAACAGCCTCTAGATGCTTCCTATAGCCTGTAATGACTGTCTGGATTCTGGATGAATATATTTTGGACCATTCCTCCTTACAAAACATCTTCAGTTCAGTTAGGTTTGATAGTTACCGAGCATGGACAGCCTGCTTCAAATCACCCCATACTGTAGATGTTCAATGATATTCAGGTCTGGGGACTGGGATGGCCATTCCAGAACATTGTACTTGTTCCTCTGCATAAATGCCCGAGTAGATTTTGAGCAGTGGTTTTAGTCATTGTCTTGTTGAAATATCCAGCCAGTAACTTTGTGACTGATTCCTCAACATTATTCTCAAGGATCTGCTGATATTGAGTGTAATCCATGCGACCCTCAACTTTAACCAGATTCCCAGTAGCGGCACTTTCCACACAGCCCCACAGCATGATGGAACCTCCACCAAATTTTCCCGTTTAGCAAGTGTTTTTCTTGGAATGCTGTGTTCTTTTGCCACCATGCATAACATCCCTTGTTATGACCAAATATCTCAATCTTTGTTTCATCACTCCACAGCACCTTGTTCAAAAATGAAGCTGGCTTGTCCAAATGTGCATTTGCACACCTCAAGCGACTCCGTTTGTGGCGTGTGTGCAGAAAAGGCTTCTTTCACATCACACTCCCGTACAGCTTCACCTTGTGCAAAGTGCACTGAATTGTTGAACGATGCACAGTGACAACAGCTGCAGCAAGGCGATGTTCTAGGTCTTTGGAGGTGGTCTGTGGGCTGTTTTTAACCGTTCTCACCATCCTTCGCCTTTGCCTCTCCAATATTTTACATGGCCTGCCACTTCTGGCCTTAACAAGAACTGTGCCTGTGGTTTTCCATTTCCTCACTATGTTCCTCACAGTGCACACTGACAGCTTATATCTCTGTGATAACTTTTTGTAGCCTTCCCCTAAACCATAATGTTGAACAATCTTTGTTTTCAGGTCATTTGAGAGTTGTTTTGAGGCCTCCATGTTGCCACTCTTCAGATGAGTGTTAAAGAGAACAACAACTTGCAATTGGCCACTTTAAATACCTTTTCTCATGATTGGATGCACCTATGAAGTTACAGGTATTCAAATCAACAAAATGGCAAGGGTGCCCAAATTTATGCACCTGTCTAATTTCGTTTTGATGCATATTGCACATTTTCTGTTAATCCAATAATCCTCATTTCACTACTGAAATATTGCTGTGTTCTTCAGTTATTTGATAGATCAAAATGAAATTGCTGATCCAAACACCCAAATATTGATATTAATAAATAATTGAATATCCAAACACCCAAACATCCAAATGAAAATCTTAGAAATTTTCAGGGGTTCCTAAACTTTTGCATACGACTTTAGGTGCAGTCGGGCAGAAGTGAAGGTCCTGCAGCTTTTCTTGCAGAGCTTAGCAGAGGCTAGGCAGAGACTCAGAGCTGCCAGACAGCCACTGTTGAGCACAGTGCCATATCATTGTCTTTATCTGTTGCCTTTAGCTATTTAACTACATGCTGGTATCACACTTTGTTTGCAAGTCAATTTGGAAAGTGTTTATATTTGCAAATAAATAAACATAAAAGTTTGCTGTTTCAAATTCTACTGTTGAGGTATTGAAACAAAAACTAGCAAAATGAATATTTTTGTTAAATTTCCTATAAAAGTGGAAGCCACTTGAGTTCTTACCCTCCAACTTTGTCTTTATTGGCCTTATTTTGTGCACAGCGACATTGTCATGCTAGAACGATGGCCACTGTAAATGTTACAACTTACAAAGGCAGCCCAACTTTACGGTAACAGTTTTGAAAAAACAGCATATGGGTGTGATGTTCAAGTGTCCACAAACTTTTAACCATATTGTGTATATACACAAGATTAAGCTTGCAACTGGAACTACTGTCAGAGGAATGATCTTATAAAAAACAATGAGTCTAGTTCTACTTAATGTACTATACAAAGCGCTATAGTAAAAAAAAAAGAGTTACAGTATTAAGTAATATGTAAAAGTAAAAGTACTGTTAAAACTGACACTCTAGGTTGGTTGGTTCACTGTAACATAAACTGTAACATACTGTATCTTGTATCAGTTATGCCTAGTAGTAGAAAAGTAAAACAAACACAACTGAACCATTCTGTTGAACTTATTTACCTCAGTGAGGCTGATAAGGTGATTTTTCCCTAAGGAGGTTTTTTAGAGCCTGACTGTGTGGTGCATGTGGAAACAATCTGGGGTGTATGATCACAAGCCCTCTCCACTGCTTTATTGACCTGCTTCCTGTTGCTCCAGAAGAGTCTAGCATCTGTCTGGCCCTCAAACATTATTTAGAGGTTTCAGTTTATTAGGCAAATAATCACTTTGTGGCACGTGCTAAAACTGCGATCCAGTAATGACAAGGATGTGGTCCCATTAGTTGGAAACACAACACAACACAACACACACACACACACATACACACACACACACACACACACACACACACACACACACACACACACACACACACACACATACACACACAGTATTGCTGTTAGTTTTCCATTGCTCTGTGTTAAATGGAATTGTAAATCAATAATTTTAACCTATATAACTTAAATAAACATTTTCTAGCTTCCCAAATAAAACTTTCCAGTGGAAATGACTGAACCAAATTACTAATCATCTCAGTTGGGTTTCAGTCCTTTCCAGTGACAGACAGATTCCTGTTTCACTTTGGACGTGACAAAGCTCAGAATCTATCAATCAAACTTGAGGTGAAAGTACAGTAGGACGTCATGGTTTCTTATGCTATGCTTTTCTCACAAAATAGGTTTGGATAAAAGCATAAAATAAGATATACACAAGTATTTAAAAACATGAGCTAATGTCTTATAATGGCAGTTACTCCAATAATTTGTTTACACATAAATGTATTGCAGACAAAGTTTCAGATTCAAAATGACTTGATATAAAATTCAGTTCAAATGAATGAACAATATACTAATCTATGAACTCATACTAGTTTATGTTTGCCTTCATGACTCATATCCTCTGAATTGAAAGTTGTAACTCTTTAATGGATTGTATTTTTCTGTATAATAGCTGCTAATCCTTTTTGACTGAAAAAATAATTTCCTGGACTGCCATTTTGGCATTTTTTTGTAAGCAAGCCTCCTCCAGATGAATTGTGCAATGACTCTGTTTTTAACAATACAAAACACCAGAGTGCCAGGGACTGCATTTGGGAAGCACATTGAATCAGTGTGTTGGCCGACTGAACGTTGCACTATGTGTTATGTGGTCACATAATGAATTTCTCTAATCTAATGTACATGTGAAAACCATCAACGTCGCAAGAATGTAATCACATAATGGAAGGAATGTAATATACCACACAAACGCACCAGACACCACCAAAATATTTTTGGTCAAATATATACACAAGAGAATAAGTTTCTAGGTTTGAGAAGCACATATGTCCACGCATTCGAAAGTTATGTCTGAGCTGACAGAAAGACAAACAGAGAGATCATGTGTTTCATCAGAAGAGAGCTATACAGCTGCTTAGGGGACACCCTGATACAACCACTGCTCACTTTCTACAAGAATGATATGTCACCTGTGGACTAATTGGTGCCACACGCGCTAACAACTCCCCCCACACACCTGCTTTTGAGTCTCACTACGGTGTGTTGCGTTTGTTATAGACTTTTTGCAACATTTTTAAACCCCATTCCCGTGAACATCACCTTCCTCTTTCTCATCAGCTCAGATGTTTTTTTCCCCATATGGCCCTAGGGCAGTGAGTGTTTGAACTGACCCCCAGTAGAGGTGCAATGGAGTAGCTCCAGATGCTGCTACAGTTTTGACTCCCCCGGCTTGAAATGCTCTCCCACAAGCTCCTGCCTCTTCCACCAGAAGGCTTATCCCCTCCCCCTCTACCAGCTCCTTCTCTATTACCTTTTTTGGTGAAAATGCAGAAAGAGAGAAAGGAAGGAAGACATCTACGAATGCAGATGAGAGAGTGAGCAGGGTAAATCTACTTGTGTGTGTGTGTGAGTGTGAGCTTCTAGTTCTCATGAAATTGAGTAAACAGCAAAGTCAGCAAAAACTCACACACATAAATCAGTCTATGACTGAAAAGAAAAACCTCCACATTTGTGATAGAAATCTGATTGAAGTGATGAAAGGGAGGTTCCAGATTTATGCAGTACTTTAAAGTGTGCATTTTTTTAAACAAAGTTTCAGGTTTATATGGATTGTAAATGCCCATTGCAGTGATCCTGGGGTTTCTTACCACATAGTTTAGCACCAACCCTAAACGATCACACCCGATCCTGGTAATTACACTCTTCAGGAGCATCTGAATATTAGGTACAGATGTACAAATTCAGGCTTGGGATTTTATTTCTGTTGTAGTTTTATAATTTCCTCATAAAATAAAGAATCTCTCTGGACCCATATTGCCAAAAACCTAACACTTAAGCACCAAGAAATGAGTTTTACCCATTTAATGAGCATTAAAAGAAATAATTTGTTAGTTTTATAAATAAAAAAACATTGAGTAAGTTATTTTAAAGACAAAAAAGTCATAAATAGGCAACAGATCAAGCAAACTAGGTGAGGAAAATCAGCAGGGCCAAAAACCAGAGTACAGCACATTTCGTACTACCAGTTTATTAAATCACTAGTTATTTGTTTGCTGCAATAGTTTGGAATGAGCTGAGGTTTGAGGTGTGCATTTGTACTTGGTCCTCTCCTTCTCTCCCTGTATACTCACTTACCATGATATTCAATGATACTTGCTGATGATACTCAACTTATCTTCTCTTTCCCACCCTCAGATACCACAGCTTCTGTTCGGTTCTCAGCATGTCTGGCAGACATATCATTGTGGATGATGGCTCATCAGTTGAAGCTCAATCCTAGCAAAACTAAACTGCTAATCATCCCAGGTGATTCATCCCCAGGTCATGATCTTGCAATATCCCTGCATAACAATCTGATCTCCCTTTCAGTCACGGCTCACAACCTTGGGGTAACTATGGACACTCAAATGTTCTTTTCCTCACATGTTGCTAAATTGTGCTAATGCTAATGCGACACGCTCATGTCGGTTCCTTCTCTACAACATTAGAAAGATTTGGCCATTTTTGTCCACACAGGCTGCTCAGGTGCTCTCTTGTCATCTTAAGATTGGACTACTGTAACTCACTGCTGGCAGGTGTACCTATGAACGCAATTTGTCCTCTGCAACTGATCCAAAATGCAGCTGCACGAATTGTTTTTAACCTGCCTAAGTTCTCGCATACCACCACTCTGCTACGATCCCTACACCATCTACCGGTAGCTGCACACAATAGAATCATAACACTGATGCTCGCCTACAAAGCCAAAAATGGACCATCTCCTTCTTACCTCAAAGCTCTTTACCTCAGCCTTAGAGCTAACAGCACTGCTTTACTGGTCCCACCATCTCTTAGGGTACGAGGTAAATATACAAGAAGACTCTTTTCTGTTCTGGCACCCAGGTGGTGGAATGAACTTCCCCTAGGGGTCCAATGATGACGGTTGAAGAACTACTTCTTGAACTAGCACTTTCTCCCCTGTTTTTTGTGTGTATTTAAAAAAAAAAATAAAATAAACTTTGAACAATGTTTTAGGCTCATGGTATCTTAGGTCTGTAACCTAAGGAACCAGAATTTATGTATTCAATGATAGAGACTTAAAAGCACTTTTGTACATCGCTCTGGATAAGGGCATCTGCCAAATGCTGTAAATGTAAACAGGTGTGTAATTTCTCCAGGGAGCAACAGGAGGATAACAGGCAATGATACAGAAAAGGTCATAAGCCTTGTAGCATTTTCTGTTGAATGATCGAAATTGGAATTCCAGTAGTTATAGCAGAACTTTCAGATTGCATTTTACTGTAGCTCAAAAAAGTCCCACAAGCAAATACTCTGAATTTAAACTTGAAAAAAGGTACAGTACTTTTCCTTGTCACTGGGGTTTACCTTTTGCACATTTAGTATGTATTTTTCACATGATAAATAAATGCAGTGTAGCTTTAAAACTAGTTGTTTACTTTCACAACTCTGAAAATATTTTCCACATGAACGATGCACCTCATGAGCCTGGGACATGTCAGGTTTACGGAAAACAAGTCTTAAATATATTTTAATGTGCATTACATTCATTCCAGGTGAAATAAAATATATTCTAGAGATGTAATCAAATATAAATACATTATATTATAAAACAGACAGTATGTTCTAAAACGATACATAAACTGATAAGGAGAATTATTCATGCATTTAATTGACAAAGGTTTGCAGGATATTTGGTTGAGACTAGAGGTGCACACTGGGAGTAGGAATTATGTGGGATGCAAGAAAACAATTACATAAGAAGATTTTTAATTTTAACATACATTATACGGTGTTATCAGATATAAAACATAGAAATGAAGGAACGGTCAAATTTGAAGCCGCTGGGATAAAGAAATAGAACATTTGTTAAGGTGAATGTGAATGATGTATTTACTGCATTCGTTCATTCATTCATCCTTAGTAACTTCCTCGGCAGGGAAGCAGAATTTATAATTAGGCTACACTTGGCCTTTATTTATTTGATAATACGTTCACAGAGGAAATGATACCAAAACCATAAATTTATAAAATATTTATTAACAAATAACATTTAGATCAGACTGAATCGTTCTTTAAACCTTTCTCCCCCAACCTAAATGTCTATTACACATTTATTTAAACAATAAAATAAAAAAGCGTTAGCTAACTCTGACTAGCCAGCATCAAAGCTCAAAGTGAATACATACATTTAGAAATATTTTATGGTGAAAATTGGTAATATTATCTTCAGTAACAAAAGCCATAAACAATTAAGATCAGGAACAAAACAAACAAAAACAAAAAACATTAATGAGAACAGCATGCATACCATTCTGCTGACATAGTCATATTGCAAAATACATTTTTCCTGGGACTTGCCCAGTCATTCACTCTCTCAATTGTGAACCTAAGAGAAATAATCAAAAAGGAAAAAAAAAAAATCATAGCATATAAAAGACTAAAGAAAAACAAATGTGTATCGTAGACCACAGATTATACAGAAAGAAAGCAGTTTGTATTCAGTTTATATGCCGTGTATGTATGCGGTGTCATTTTTTTATTTATTATTACTATCTGTGCACAAATTATGCTTAATTCAAGCCATAGTGCAAATGCATGAATGTTTTCTGTAAAACACATCACACTTCATTTCCCACATTTTGTTTTGTACAAGTTACTTTTTGGTGTGATATACATTTTATTTGGAAAAATAACAATGCTTTTTGACATACAACATGCTCAGAAACAAAACAGATGCAGAGACACATCAAAAGTGCTTAAATACTACAAACCTCAAATAGTCAATACTAACATTTTTTTCAACTTGAACAGATTTAGATCAAACTTTCACATACAATGCCAAATGTGTTTTCTCATGGCCAATGATTTAGTCCAATACTAGTATTAGTATTTAGTCTAATACAACCAAGTACAAGTCTTTTTTTTTTTTTTTTTTTTTTTTTTTTTGTGAAAATGAACATATCTAGCAGACAGCAGAGTTCTTTGACATTTATAGAGGAATCTGCCTGAGGTGTTTTATAGGTTGTAATCGTATATTCTATTTATTTTATTTATAACTCTTAACTGTCTCTTAACAGCCAGAGAGTAGTTTGACTGAACCGGACAAAAATGAAGAAGCCTCTGTAATGATTACTATATCTCCTGGTTGTAGTCCTAACAGGAGACAGCTCTAATGGTTTATCTAAAGCAATGCTTAAGCACTACTGTTGCTGAATGGAAAAAAAAAGATGGACTGCTTTCCATCCTAACAAAGTGAGCAGTGTAGCTGAGAAATCTGCAGTTTGATGAAAACAGAGTGAGACATGCAGCACTCTGAGCTGAGCATGTGTTCGCTGCTTTGACGTTAAAAAAGACCTACATAAAAGGTGGCATAAAATTATATAAAGTAAAAGCACCATAGGCTGATCAATGCTAAATAGTAAGGCACAATTAGGAATAGACTGGTTTCTATCACGCAGGATCTTGCATAGTAACTCTTTTGCAAGCGAGGAAATTCTCAGACATATAAACTTATCTTTACCTAATAAAACAAACAGGTTGCACCATCTGCCAAAATGTTTTGTGTGTGCTTAAAAGAAAACCACCATGTCTGAATCAATTGGGGATACTATAATCACCACAGCTTTTGCTGATCATCACTGGGGAAAACTCAATGGACGCTGAGTCTGTAAGCATGGAGTCGTGCATGCATATATCTGTCTCTGTGTCTGTGTGTGGCAGAATGGAGAGAGTGTGTAAATACATGCTCTATATATTGCTGTTGCATTCGCGGCACAGGATCTCATCACTCTCAGGAAAGAAACCAGCTCCTACAAGTGACACAGAACACCGGGTGCAGGTGAAGCAAGACTGGTGCCATTGCCGCTCCTCAAATGAAATGTATTTCCCTCCGCCAAAACCTGAGAACACATACACACATGCACATGTGCGTGCACACACAAACACACACGCAAGCATTCATAAGAAAATCACTTCACTCATTCCATAATACAAGTGTATAGTACCTCTGACGTACCTGTGATTGGTTTGCAACAAGCCTCACACTTCTTGGCATAGAGGTTTCCAAAACACTTAAGGCAGTAGGGGTGGTCGTCTCGGGAGGTAAAGTGCTGTCCAGCTAGCTGCACTTTACAGCCTGCACACAAAAAGCACTCCTTATGCCATGGCTCATCACGGTAGGTCACACCACCTTTGGCCAAGACCTAAAACAGATGGACAGATTAAATAAGACGTTGTATAATACGACTCGTTTATTACATTTGGCATGTTTGGACCGCCTCTACAGCCAACTGTGAAATTGTTACTTTGTTAATTTACATTTTTTAATTTTAAAAACAAATATTAGATGTGTTTCCTGTGCATTACTTTAGGTATGGCATAATTGCCTTGTATACCTTATGCACTGCACTTAATGAAGCACATGAAATTTGATATTTAGCCACAGAGGAAACAGAACTGAAAGTTTCGTTGTAAAAGTACTTCTCTGTTTACTCACTTGAGTAAAATGAAGTAGACTCCCCTTTAAAATGATTCTTACAAACTGCACTACAATCTGTTGCTAATATGTGCCAATATATTCAAGAAACGTATTGTAATATGCCCAAGCTCCTTGTACAAAGAAACGTGCAGTCTGCTTGTTCATACACATGCTGCATTAGAACAAAAAATATAAGCAAATAAACGAGTAATGTTTAAAAATGTGAATGCATTGCATAGCACTGGAGATGAAAGACAGAAATGTGTAAATAAAATATTATAAAAATAAGAAAATCAGACAAATACTGGTGGTGATGAGGGAAAAAAAAAAATCCAGTTTAAGACTGTGTTCTAATTTGCTTAACGAGTGCCATGCAAATACACATTTCACACACTCATTCACACGTCGTTACTTTTCAGAAAAGGATATTTTTAGATGGGAGTTTTTACATTTTTAGAAAGCTATGGAGATCTGTTAAGCATCCCAAAATCCCAGAGTGACTCAGTGTGTGGCAGCTGAAATCCTGAAGAGGAATGTAATTTGGCTTGATTAGGTATTAGTAATGCATGGGAAAAATTCTTGGTCCCTGGGTGCTGCTTTACTACCTATATACTGATACTAACCTGTTTGCATCGAGTGCAGCGAGGGGCAAACTTGTTTTCATAGCAAGGGACACAGTAGTGATCATCCTTATCTGGGATAAAGGACTTGGAGCCAATAGGCTGCTTACAGCTGCTGCAAATGAAACAATCCTCGTGCCATGTGTTTCCAGCATACTCCAACTTCCTAGTGCCTGAGAGAGAAAGAAAGAGTTCAGCAACTATATTTTAATGATCAGTGTGTCCCTTACGATATACATTTACATTTAATCTAAACAAAAATGGCCTCATGCCCCAGGTCAGAAAGTGTTCTTCAGAAGGCAGATCCATTGTGATCACATAAAAAAACCACACAAGATAAAACAAGGATTTTTGGTGACAGTATAACAACCTAATGTTATCATTGTCAATAAGTGACTTTCAAAGTCTGTTTGGTGTTTAAAAGTCATACAGAAGAAAAAGACAGCTGAGGTTTTTTTTTTCCAATAAGGCCATATTAAAGAGCTCAGTACAGCTTTAGTATAACAAAGGGAAGAAAGAGGACACAATCCTTCAGGCTTTTTTCAAAGAAATATTCAGCTGGAACATGGCTTTTGACTTGATGGGAAGAGTACAGAAGGAGTCATTTTCAGTCTAGAACCCATGGGGTGAAATTAATCTGAGAAAAGTGAATACGCTCTGGTATGCAATGTGTGTTTAAGTGAATTTCTGTAACATAGAGAGTATTGTTTCTGACTTGCTGTTCCCACATCACAGAAAAAGTTCCTGACCACTAACTATGTGTCTTTCTGCAAAATGAAAGCCTTGGTGTAGGATGCATGAAACAAGTTTTGCTCTGTTGGAACACAGTAATGTCTTTATATGTTTACATTCTAGATTATTGTTACAGAATTAAAAAAAAAAAACAAAAAACTGAAAGACCCGTTTTGGGTGTTTTTATACATTTGTCAAAGATCATAACATCGAAAACTACAAAATTCTTATGTTATTATTATTATTATAACGAGAGTTTATGACTCTTTGTGGATGATACAGCCCTTGATGAAATAGCTTACAGGCTTATCTCCTCCTCTCATCAGATGTTTGGCAGACTGCCTTGCACAAAGATTTGGCTGAGAGACAGCAAGATCGGCACACTGGCAATTACTGTCATATCTTGCCTTTATGCTGACTGCTGAATTTTTTGTCTCTTTTAGTAGAACTGGATCTGTTCTGTCTACTGTTCCCACTCCCAATGTCCTCCTTAGCCAACAGCTCTTGTTTGGGTTTTTACCTTCATCACTCAGCTCATGAATGGCTGCCTCCCCTAAGCACACGGCAAGAATTTATAGGCTTACACTCCATATAAATGTGTTATATGTAGGATTTGTTTACTTGTCCCTGGGTGATATAAAAATGCTAACTAAAATACAGATAAATAATGATGAGTTTATTAAATCATCTTTGTTTCTATTAGACTCAGGAACAGTAGTCTATTGAAGCACATCATACTCACACAAACATTCATGACAATTGGTAACTGACAGTACACAATTCACATACCAACATTTTTGTGTTGTGGGTAGAAAAAAGATTAAAGAGTTAATCCATTGGCTTGGAGTTGTAAGGGGGCAATGGTAATCTTCTTTTATTAAGACTGCACTGTACGAGTTAGCTGACGCAAACAAAATATCTAAGTCGTCTATATACAGAATTCTTGGTATGTTCTTACCAGGCATGACCGTCTTGTCACAGGCAACACATTTGGAAGAGAATTCATTGCAGTAACAGTCGTTGCAAAGCAGAGAGTCCTCCTGGCTGGTGAAGGGCTCATCAGCCAGTGAGCGGTCACAACGGAAACAGCGGAAACAGTGCTCATGGTAGTGCCTATCTTCATAGAACAGCTCCTACACACACACACACACACACACACACACACACACACACACACACGTGTAAGGGTGACATGTGTCATGACCTCAGCATTATAATGTGTGTGAAAATTACTAACATAGAACCACATAATCCTGAGGTCACTGAAGGTTGCACAAAACTGGTTAACAAATGTGTTATTTTTTTTTAAGTAAGAGATTATTATCTAACTAAAAGACATGAGATAAATTTCAGAGGAGTTCCCGGAGATTATGTGCAAACAAAAGTTCCTGGAGATTATGTGCAAATCAGAGCACATTGATGACTTTCATTGCGCCTGATATATGCATGTGTAAAATAAATATGCAAAAAGACAGCAGTGTGACTTGTTACCTGTGTATTGCACAACAAAGACAGACACACAGTTTATGGCCTCTCGTCCCTCAGTGTCAAAAACATCACCTGTTCAGTGCAAGTCCAAATCTCCATATCTCAATTTCCTCCAAGACTCTAAAATCATTTCCTGACTAATGTTCTCTATGCACTAAACGATCTGCATTTACGGATGCTCTTTTCATTTAAAGCAGATTAAACCTGTAGGTAATTTTTTTCCAAGGGACTAAGTGGTTCATTTTGGTCATTGAAATGCTGTTGTAATGTTTTAATCTTTACTGGATTGAATGAGTTTTTTTGTGGGTAAAAATTCTTTGATTGCAAAATGGCTTTGATCCATTTTAGCTCAAAGAAACTGTCTGATGTTGGCGTCTGTTAATCATAGGGGCCTCTATGGAGGTCATTTTAAAGTTGCTGTTGAAAACCCACCCTTGCATCGTGGCCTATCAGTTCCTTGCACTCGTCGCAGGTGTTGGCAAAAAGGCTGTCGTAGCAGGGGATGCAGTATGGATTCTCCTCCGCCTGGATGTACTTCCTTCCATACAGCGATTCTTTGCAGTTGTCGCAATCGAAACGCTCACTCATGTTTTCCGGCTCAATGTTAGTCTTTATAAAACAAACACACAGATAAAGAGGGATGAGTAATATATGTGGAATGGAGCTGGAAGGAAAGAAAGAAAAAGCTCTCTGTCTCTCATGAAACTTTACACATAATACTCATTAACTTTTAAAGCTCTGTGATAGCAGGTCAGGCACACAGAGAGAGCTGCAGTGAGAAGGAAGTGACATCCAATAACTCAATAAGATCTCCTTTCCTTATGGTCATTCATTTTTGCATGACATTTTGTTGCAATAATATGGTTGTAAAAAACAAAAAACAAACACACACACAAACCAAACAGCTGCTGAAGGTGCAACTATGTCCTTGACAAACATGTATATATCAAGAAAGCAGTGATGCACAGACCACCTACTATATATACCACACATTTACACCTATTTTATACACCACCAGACATTAACTTACGCGACCTTATTGCAAACTAATATTGTTACAGCCGGGTATTAACGCTATCAGGTTGCCAAAAACATCTCAAAGACGCCGCATGTGAAATAATACGCTCCTTAGGCAAGTTTATCTATTTTCTACCACCCAGTAATGATGATAATCACAGCCCTAAGTGAAATAAAGGAGCAGTCCTTATAATCTGTTTGCACTGTCTGTCTTGCACAAGACCTCGGGGATCATGTAGTCACTAACTAGAGGATAAAAGGAAGCCAACACAGCTTCTCTGTTTCCTCTTCTCTTTTCTCAGATGACAAAATGAGTGGGTGTGAGAACTTCAGATTAAAAAAGGCATAAAAAGATTAATAAATAATCAGCTGACATACTTTTGTAGTAGTATGGCGCCACTTAATCTTTCGAGAGAAGTGTTTTAAGAGCTCCTTCACACTACGGTGACCCATAAATTAGGGTAAAATAGTATTTGGCACCATAACCTGAAGCTGCCTTAGAACACTGAAGATTTCCTAATGAAGCATCTTGTTCAAAGCAACCAGATTTTTCTTTCCAGGGCCTTGAGAAATCTAGAGCTCTGAAATATGATTTAGTAAATATGGAAAATAAATTATAAGAATGAATTCATATAAATATGTAACTAAACCCCAACGTGTATATTTAACTAATGTTTTAAGCTCTGCGGCATAAAGACTAAAACCCAAGGGAAACAGTACTGTTCCTGTCCCAAGGCTGTTTAATACCTTACTTCTCATCATTATGTCTTCTACCATTTAAAACTATGTCTTGAGTTAGCCTTTGGATTAGATCAAGTGGATATCTCTGTCTATTCTCTTTTTACTTTGTCTAAATGTGTCGGTGGTGACCATCGGTTTTTTGGTGTCTCAGCTTTTACAGTAACTGCTGGTAAGAGTGGAATCACTGATGAGATCAGGAACAGCTTCTCAGCAGATAAGATGCACCTGGGATTCAAACACGTGATCACGATTCAGTGTGTGTGCTGCTAACGTGTCTCACTTCCTGATAGGAAACGGTTTCCTTGAGCTCTAATTCTGTCTGATCTTGTGAGCCAGTCTCATGTATGTATCGGTGAAATTTACAGGAAATCAGGAATTGTCAGTTTATACAGACAGAGGGTTGGAATGTTAGTGTAAATAAATGACTAATTGTATACAGGGGATATCTTTTGCCATAGATGTATGCAATATTATAAAAAGCTTAAGCAAATACAAGGACACTGTTTTCTTAATTACTGTAGTTCAGAATGAATGCATGGCTCTACACAAGGACAAACTATTTTCCAACTGCAAGTATATTTATGGCCTTAGGGGACAAGTAGGCTTTAGATATAATAACTTCCATTCACAAGTACACACAGGAGCTTTGGGCCTGCTGATTCCAAAATCTGATCTACAAATACTGTTTTGTCAAGGGTGGGGATTGTTATTACTGCACTATGGCAATTGGCAAGTACTTAGCTGCATTTGTACAGTACAATGTTTTAAGGCAACAAGCAGCACACAAATGAGTGGACAGTTTGGACATGAGAAATGAACCCAGGGCAGCTCAAGACTTGGTTCTCAGAAAGATGAGTATGAGGTCATCATTGACCCTGGGTCAAAACATGATTGAACCCAGAAGCTGGGAATGTGAAGCAACCACTCTGCCTGCTGTAAAAGGCCCAGGCTGGCTTTGGTTAAAAGCTGAGTGGAGGGAGTGAGACTGAGAGCGCTTCTTACCAATGCAGCAAAGCAATACTTACTGGCAAGACCATGTTCATAATATGATCGCTCTTAAATACTTACAATGTTGAAAAACGCCATGCTTCTTTACCTTCTCTTGTGGGAGAACTGTTGTTGAGGTCATGTAGAAATCTTTCACGGTGGTTTGCTAAACACTTACCCCAAACCTTAAACCTCTGTGTCACATCGCATTTTCATCACAGCAGGCAGATTAATGCCTTTTTATGGAAGTGCAATGGTAGACTGCAGTGGGAAGGATACACGGCAATTCACATTGGTTACAAACAATACAAATTTTATGTAAAAGCTTCCAGAATGGATTCTGAGGTGTATTCATAGATTTTATATATATATATATATATATATATATATATATATATATATATATATATATATATATATATATATATATATATATAAATTTAAAAAAAAGGAAAAATGGTAGCTAACATTACTCCATCCCCATCATGAACCCTTTACGAGGTTTGTTTAAGATTGCAGGAACTGCACTTGTTCCAAAGAGATAAACTTGTGACTATGATGGATTAGCTTGTGCTTGAATACCAAAACTCTCCAAAAAGCAGTTCCCAAATGTTCGGGATGTTTAACATCCTGTGCAAAAACTGTCATCAACAACTTCTGGAACTTCTTTAGGACAAAAAGCAAAAAAGACAATGTACCACTCCCCTGAACCACTATAAAGAAAAACACAACAACTACTTATACTTGTGACTCCTACTCAAGAGGTTTAGTGGTTATTCTGCCACAATCTAATCTCAATATGATATAAAAGCATGAGAGAGATGTCAAGCAGGAAGGCTACTATAGCATGTTTTACTATAGCAAAGTCGCTTTGGAGGGAAGCATGTTAGTCCGACAGAAAACAGCACTAATCTCCTGAAAAAACTCAGATCACGCTCTGATTCACTTTAAACAGGCTGGTTACATTTCTCCCTGGGAAACAGACCCAGGCTCTTCCTGTTCCCAGAGCCAACGAGGTTTGAGTTGGACAAGTCTTTCATTTGGAAATAGGAAACCCTGGTCTACCACATCACACAACCCCTAAACTTTAATGACACAGTTGTGTGCAGGTACAATAAGACTTGAGTACTGACAAGTACCG
Organism: Tachysurus vachellii; assembly: GCF_030014155.1. Taxonomy (NCBI): domain Eukaryota; kingdom Metazoa; phylum Chordata; class Actinopteri; order Siluriformes; family Bagridae; genus Tachysurus; species Tachysurus vachellii. Next base: position 14,637,413 of record NC_083464.1, on the reverse strand, counting down.
ACAAGACCAGTACTACATACAAGTTACTAAATCACCCAATAAAATCAAGGTGTTACGATAGTAAAGAAAGCAATCGTGCAGTACAGTATGTGGTTTGCAAGATAGTCTAAATTAAGTACTGTATATGTATATGTATATGTAGAGAGAGAGAGAGAGAGAGAGAGAGAGAGAGAGAGAGAGAGAGTGAGAAAAGAAGCCCTAACCCTGTGGCTATAACAGTGGAAAGAACTATTCCAGGCAGAAAGATGGTAGGAATATTCTCTGTGCAAGTCATTACTTTCCTTGTTGCTTCATTGAACCTATGGAAAGTGAAGGCAAATGGTCAGCATCCTACTCAGTGTGGAAACAGTGTGCCTTTCTTTATGTGAATAATACAAACATTTATTATGTTGGCTTTGTAGAAGCCAACATTCTGTTTTCCTATTTAAGCTTAGACAAAAATTTATCAAGAGTAACTCCTCCTAGAGCTTTCGAGCCACATGAACCAAATTCGGATATGTTGTAGACCCTGGTCTGAAGTTTGTTGCTATTACTTTCCTAAGCGATCCAAGTACCGGTACTTCTGGTACCGGGTCTCAAAATGGCCTTTTTTCCCCATAGACTCCCATTATAAATTTTGGAGGTTTATAACTCGGCAAGCTTTCGAACTACCTACACCAAACTCGACCAGCTCCTTTAGGGTGATACTCTGAACAGACTTTTAAATTGGTGTACCGACTGGCCTTTCGGTTGTGCCTCAGCCCCGCCCCCAAAATATGCAAAATCCAAAAACTTTTTACAACATGGACATGTGACATATCAAAACACTCACAACAATGAGGGGAACTTCCTCACGGGTATTCTGATGACGTCACATGCTCATCTCCACTTACCTCCAAATGTTTTGGCACCCTAGCTTTCTGTTTACTTGCTTCCAAAAGTAACACTGACCCTTATGTCCAAAAAGCACTGGCCTTTGCAAATACTTGCATCGTCAAAGCCAACATCAAAGTTTGTCGCGACGAACTTTACAAATCTAGTAGTTGTTGTTGTTGTTGTTGTTATTATTATTATTATTATTATTATTATTATTGGGGGGCACGGTGGCTTAGTGGTTAGCACGTTCGCCTCACACCTCCAGGGTCGGGGTTCGATTCCCGCCTCCACCTTGTGTGTGTGGAGTTTGCATGTTCTCCCCGTGCCTCGGGGGTTTCCTCCGGGTACTCCGGTTTCCTCCCCCGGTCCAACTGGCATCTCTGGAAAATTGTCCGTAGTGTGTGATTACGTGAGTGAATGAGAGTGTGTGTGTGCCCTGCGATGGGTTGGCCCACCGTCCAGGGTGTATCCTGCCTTGATGCCCAATGACGCCTGAGATAGGCACAGGCTCCCCGTGACCCGAGGTAGTTCAGATAAGCGGTAGAAGATGAATGAATGAATGAATTATTATTATGCTATCAGTTAGCTTATAGTGATGAACAAAAGGCAACGATCTCAGAAGCCCAAACAGAAAGACAGAGACAGAAAGTGAGCTGGAAGAATCTGTGCATTTAACCAAACATAGTGGACAGACACACACCAGCACATCATGATCAATTTGCTCACTGGAAAACAGCCAGACAATCCAAAGTGCCAAGGCTGATTTATAAATAGGAGAAAATACAGCAACGAGAACAGTGTAGATCATTTAACGTCAACCTGGAAATAACATATAAATGATCTAATGAATCAAAGTAAAATCAACATGCAGTAGTGTTTGTTGATATAAAGATAATTCACATAATAATATAGTCTGGAATTTGAAGGTTAAAATAAACTAGATAGCTGCATTTTGTACAACAATTCCTTTTCTGAAATCATTCAAATTGAACAGTAACACTTTTAATGCTAGAGGAAAAGAGACGACAGAATACAGACAAAAAAAAAGAGAGTGTCTGCCTCTCTTGCAGTTTTACTGAAGTGCCAGAGATTTTATCACTGAAATACAGGGAGAAAAGTGCATTCAAGAGACCATGCATGTGCACTTGCCATTGCCTCTGGCTTTGGCTTTCTCTCTATCAGATAAGGCAAAACAGGAGAAACGGAGAGGAAAGCAAGGGATTCTTATCAGAGGAAGTGAGGAGGCAACTGTGCAGAAAGGGCAGATAACCGAAGATTTAAACATTCACACTAGTTTATTTAAACATCACTCCTACCAAACCACTGTGAGGAAACGGACAGAAAGCTCTTTTGTTTTAACAAAGTAGTCCGAGAGTAAACTCCAGACCATGGAATTCGTGCTGTCCTTGGATCATGCTGGCGAGGCCACATCATGGCCTTGCATGGAAACAAAGCCGTCTGGTTCTTGTTGTTTATACTACAAAATCCACAGAGTTGAGGTTTGAAGTGTTAGTAAATAATTTCTTTGACTTTGACCTATAGCTGACGTCTTTCACATTTTTCTTTCGCACAAGGACGTCAACAACATGTTTGCTAAACCCCTCTTCACAAGGGTGTACAAAATGTAACTATTTTCCCTTCTGTAAAATAGTACAAAGGAGAAAATGGTAAATCATAAAATAGGAAAAAATGGGTATAGCTGATGAATTTGTCACTTCATCTTACCTCAATGACAATGATTTACTACTACTATTAGTACTAATGTAACTTAAGAGGCACTTGACAGCATCTGGTTTCTAAAACTGTTATGACCCTATCTTCAAACGACTATCAAATGACCATCTTAATATCAACAGCTGAAGATTGTAAAAACCTGGTCTATTTCCAATCTTCAACTGTTCAGTTTTCTTTTGCCTGAGCTAAGTGTAGTACCAGATTCCTGTTCATGACTGAAAGGGTTGGTAACTGATGTTGTATTTTACAGTAACAGCCTGTCCATGGTCCACCTCAAGTACATTCTGAGTTCCTTTTCTGTCCACCACAGTGGTACAGACTGGTTATTTAGGATACTTGTACTGGTAAAGTGTGGTTATTTGGGATATTTCCACTTGTACAGAGTGGTTATTTGGGATTCTTGTATGTGTAAGGAATGGACATGTGGGATATTTGTAGCCTTCCCATAAGTTTGAAACAGTCTGGTCATTCTCCTCTGACCTCTCTGATCTACAAGGCGTTTCCACCCACACAACTGCCACTCACTGAATGTGTTTTTGTTTCTTTCACCATTTTGTGTAAACTCTAGAGACTGTTTTGCATCCCAGGGGATCAGCAGTTTGAGTGACTGAGACCACATTTTTCCCTATCCTGATATTTAATGTGAATTTTAATTGAAGCTCTTGACCTACATCTGCATCATTCTATGTACCGTGCTGTTGGTAAATGACTTGCTGAACTGCAGGAATAAACTGGCCATTGAATTGTATGGAAAAATAATATATTCTATCAATAGTCATTTTTTTCTCTTGAAGTTAATATGAAAAACAAAATGCAGCTTGTCATGTTTTCAAGAAATTGCAAATCTTGAAAATTTCCTCAGACTGATAGAATGGACCAACACAACCCACTTCTCACAGAAAACCATATGAACTCCACAGTCCTTTGTAAATTGTGTATCCCAAGTCCCTGTGCAAGTGCATTACTATAAAAATGAGAACATTAGAACCTGTGCATTGATATGAAGCTGTGATTTGCCTTGCAGCCAGAATTACTGTCAGAACTGTACTGTTCGCCCAGCAATTTGCTAACATTGTTGAATTTTGGATTCACATTTGTGCAGTGCTGAGATATTAAATAAATGAATATATACCTGCTGAACCCTATGAGGGTTCTCAGCATTAACTTCTCTCTATATGGAGTTAACAGAATAACAGGGTGTTATTAATATTAGCATTACTGACAAACAACAATAGCCATTTTCTGGATTAACAGTCAACTGTACAGTCTGATCTCAGAGTTGACTCAGCTATTTTGTGTTTGTGGGGTCAGGGCTGGGCAGAGTAACAACCATACACAATGTATAACCTGTCATTCCCCTAAGCTCTAAAAGACAGCTTATTGCTACTCGGGCTGGCAACGGCCACACTACAGGAGATAACTATTGTAAACATCAAGGACCAATAATGAGTAGTTGCTATGAGGGCAGTCACTGACAGCCATGTAATTTTTACATTTACCTGGCTATTCACCAGCACAAAGGTGTAAATATATAGTACGTTTTATACCCTGACCAAACCACAGATCTCCAGGCTATGGGAGATGTGTAGGATCTCATTTCATTGAGACACTGATACCCCTGTCTTTAACAAAAATGGACAGTAATGAATCTCTCCTTTCCTCTCACTGATTCTGAACACAGATCATCCATGCACTTTGAACAGGTGCTCCGAGATCAAACCATGGCTTGTAGGAGGTCCAACCAGAACTACCCAATGTCTCTATTTTTCTGCACATAAAAGCCTTTTATTTACTTTGTAATTATTTTTATTTGTCTATACTGGCTTCTGTTTGCATAGGTTACTACTTGTATAATCCAGTATTAATAGCTAATTATTTAGCCTAACAATTCTTTATAATTACACCTTTAGCTGTTGCCGTTTCTGTAGGTCACTTTTAATAAAAGGTTCTACCAAATGATTCATAAAAACACTACAATTTCAAAATACATGTATTCAAACAAAAATAATATATATTGTTAATATTATTCAACACCTCCTAGTCAGAGGTCAAGCTACTTGTTTTTCCTAAAGGAGCGATTTATAGGGAGGTGAGCTTCTGGTTTTACAAGGATTTTAGGATCACTTACAAAAAAATGGCAGTAAAACAGATAGAGTTGTAGAGCATTCATGTTAAATCCTGGATTTGTTTTAATGCTCAGCTGATAAAAGGGGTGTAATCCTTGTCTCGGTGTTGAAAGTATAAGGCTATATACATGCGTGTTCTATAATGCTGCTGAGCAAATAAATACTTGGGGAATCGAAAACTGAGAAGCCTATGGATTTCACGATTAGAATACAATCCCTCACTGTGCGGATTCAATGGCTTATATTGCAAATGAATACAAGCTCATATGGAAACAATTTCAAGATATCTAATATTACCCTGTTGTCACCATGAATGTGAAAATGCATGCAGTTTTACATTCTATCTACAATAGTATAATTATCAACAGAGGGCTTGCCTGCATTTTTTCTCGTAGAAGAAAGAAAAAAAAAGCTGCCATACGTTACAATTTCACATCTGGTTTCCATTGACAAAAGTATGTAGTCGACTACAGTGTGCCAAAGTAGGCTTTGGATAGTCACCGCCTAGAGAATGCAGGAAAAGCAGTCTTACGGCTCCTACGTACAGCTGTGGTATTTGCCGGTAAGAGCTTAGTGTGTGAAAGGAATGCAGAATGCAGGTGGGATGGACAGACTGAGTGGCAATGAAAGTGTAGAATGAGCTAAACCACTTATGACACGCAGAGAATTAACTGAAATGAGAGGACTGTTGAACTGAAAGAGCAGGGTTGATGAGAAGAGTAGCCGCAGGAGGTCTCCATGGTGCGGGAGGGAAGAGGGGTGTTCAGGGGCAACTGTATGACTGTACTAGGAGGTCACAAGTATATTATTCCACTTCCAAATAAACAAACATGATCCTAATCCTATGAGACCACACTCTCCTCCCTTTCCCACTAACCATACAGACATTTATGACCAAACATGGCCATTGTCGTCACTGTCCTCCATTTGTCATTGACTTACCCCAAAGTAATAGGCATAGATTTCTATCTCTAAAAACTATAAGTTCTGAAGGTTAATGAGTTTGTAAACAAGGTCCTCAAACTCTAGCCCTGTTTTCTTGTCTCTAACACATATCAGCTCAAGAAAGTCTTAGCTGGTGAGTGGTTTAAATTCAGGTTTGCTCCTAGGGAACTTATAACAGGTTGGTAATGAGGGCTTTACTTAGTGACGTCTGATGAGCGGGCGAATGGCTGAAGCACGGCTGGTTCTTGCGTTCCCCAGGGTTCTTCAATTTAATCCTGAAGGAATGGAATTCAGCACGGTTTGATGTATGTAAGCTGTAATGTCAGTCAAGCTGTGCCAGACTCATAATTGAGGATCTGTGCTTTAATCTACAATGGGTGGGTTAGACATGAATCGCCATGTGCTACAGTACATTAAAATAACTAATAACTCACGTGAACATCAATGCTTGATTTACTGACAAGTTAACACTGGAGAACATCAGCAATAGGGAGTAAGAAACAAATCTTAAATGGTCTAGCTTTCTTACATAAACTTAATATTAAAAAAAAAAAGTTGAACTGGAACAAGAATGACCTAAATGACCACTGGATCTGCCGGAAGAGCTAGTGAAGTGGCCAGCTGTGTTTCCTGCCTGAACATTTCCAGTTGAGCCTGAAGAATTAAGCGTGGCACTGCAGGGGTTTGGCAACGCTGCATGTCTGATGTGTGGATATAGCCCTCTCAAATGCTGGGCACAAAATAAGTGCACAGTGTAGTGGTCTGGCAAGTGCTAGGGGTATTTGTACAACATTTCCTAGAGCCAAGGGTGGGCTTCTAAATTTGAGTGGTGGTTTACTACATAATGCATCAAAGAGCTTTTTAACCTCAGAGCACTTGTCTCACTGGTGTGCCTGTGCATGTCGGTGGTGGAATGAGGGTTGAACTAATGTATACAATGATTACAAAAGGCAAGAAAAACAAATTGGAACAGTGAAAAAGAATGATTAGTGTAATGAGCTGAGTGAATAGCTGATCTTAAGCCCAGCTTTCAGGGGTGACAATGACCTTAAGCTCTGCATGGCAAGTTTAGAAGGATAGAAAAACAGCATAATTGCAGGGTCAAAATACATCCACCCATGTTGAAAAATCCTGGGAAGCGCTTCAAGGAAAACAATTTTTGCTCTTTCTCGCTTTGCTCCCTTTTTTCTCTCTGCTGGAAAAAAGAGAACTTACAAGTGCCATTCAAAGTATAATGCTTTACTAATATAATTATTAACATTAAAGAACCACTTCTCACTCTTAAAGCAGAGGAAACTGCCTGAACTATAAAGCTTTTTGGGTTTTTTCTGTTCATCATCCTCCAGGTTCTTTGGTTTCCTTCCACTGTCTCTAGTTAGTCTAACTGCCTCTAGCTAGTCTGATTGGTTAGGCTAAGGATAGGATGACTAAATCAAAAGGATTTTCCCAACTCTAATATTCCTTCATGCAAAGCTTTAAAATAAAAATGTATAAAAAGGTACTTCACTGAACCACTTCATACTAGCATTATGGACTCTGAACGAAGCAGACATCCATTTTGAACTTGAAGCAGGCAGAATAAACATGTACTCCTCTGTCCGTTCATCTTTGGTAACATTAGATAGAACAAAATGTTCAAACCAGACTGAAAAGGGCAGAATGTCAGTTTGTGAAAACTTTCATTTCATTTCATCTCTAGTCTTGTAGCTAGTCTCTGGTTAGATTAGCATTAGTTAGGGTCACTGAATCACAGCCAGTTTTTCCATGTGATCTGCTGAAATACTTTGCTGGGTCTGCAGTGCGACAGTTAATGACCACTGTACTAGATAATCACAAACAGTGGCAACAAATATGAAGCAAAAAGAGCTGATAATCTATCATAATTCAGTTGTGATGGTAAAAACACTGATTCTAAACCCAAAGTGCTAAGACTTAGCCACAGGGAGCAGGCAGACAGTTTGGTTTGGACTCGGTCATCAGGCACTGTGGTCTCAGATTTGATACTGATGTATAAGCAATAATTTAGTAAGCACTGGCAACAGATTGGAGCCAAAGGTAAAGCAGTTGCTTGGTCAGCAAACCAATCATCTGATGATGACCACATGCAGTCACATGCAACTGGAAGCAATTACCCCTGACACATAGCTGTTGGTAGAGGATGTAGATATAGCAGAGATTGACCTTTTGGTTAATGCACCAGAATTGCGGTAAACCTCTACTTGATCATTTATTTTTTCCTTTCTTTTCCCTGTCTCTCTCCCTCACTCAAGGCCTCTCAGTGACTGGTCAATGCATCTTTTATTAAAGCTTTAGTTCAACCCAAAGTGCTGTGACTTTTTTCCTTTTCCTGTACTGTTTCATCTGTTAGTACTGGAAAAGAAAGCAGAACAGCCTCAACTTTGGTTTCTACCCATTACAAAAAAAATGAGCTGCCAGTTAAAAAATGATAACATATGACAGAAAAGATTCTGCCAAATGGGAAGTGACTCGAGATGAACAACCAGCAGAAGTCATTTCCAGGATTTCTTGCCTTTTTTTTTTTTTACCCCCTTAGCTTTATGACTCTTCCCCTTGGAAACATATAAACAGTGCCTAGCTCCCAGGGGCAATAAAACGCTGAGCGGTGACATGTACGTTCAGCATCCTTGCTTGGAGAGGTCAGAGAAGCACATTTCAATCCTCAAAGCATGCGTGCACACACACACACACACACACCCACACACACACACACACACACACACACTCTCTAGTTTTGGGAATGTAATAATTAATTCTGTATTTTTTCTATACATTAATAAATCAAGGATATATGTATAATTGTAAAATTTTATCCGTATATTCTTGTGTAGTGCAGCCTGCAGTTAAAGATAACAACAAGCTAAGACAAGCAGAAACAGGAGTCTGTGCTTATACAAGTGAGTAAGCAATACATATTTTGTCCTATTCATTTTTATGACATTAACTAAATAATATATTGTAGTGAATAATATACTTTAAAACCAATAACCAAGATTTTTAAACTCCTAACTGTGCGACCTCTACTCGACATTTAAAAAACCCTATAACCCCCATCAACTGACATGCCTTGTGAAAACACACACTCTGCTACTTCCTGTATGACCTAACACCAGAGACGTCTCACACCATCTGACAAACAAATTCCGACATTGACAGATGAACAGCCTATGACTAATATTTAGTGCTAAAATACTCTGAACTAAGAGAGGAAAAACAGACACGCTCATTATTTGGTTAAAAGACACCAAAATAAACAGTGGCGGCAGCGGCACCTCGAGAAGACAATGAACGAGTTGTTCAGGAAGAGCCGTCACTCACAACAGCTGCCTGCACCCCTCCTTTAGACCGTTTGTTTATGTCTCTTAGGTCTTGCTTTCTGCTGAGTCTTGCAGGAATATGAGCAGCATAGCACTGACTCCATGTCAGTTAACTTCAGTTGAGTCGTTAACATCACAAACAGGTTTCAGCACATAATTTCCTGAAGCCGTTGACGATCATGCAGTGGAATGCAGAATACATTCAAATCAAAGTTGGATTAAATCAATAAGCACCCACTTGTGCAATGGTTATGCAAGCTATGGTATTTAGCACGCTTTCCTTTCTTATGAATTTGTCTTGGAGATGCTGTACCTTCCTATGAACAATAAGACCGTGCACACTTCCTGATTACTTCCTGTTTTCTCCGGCTTCTCCATGGACCCTGATCATTGTTTGCAGCTGGGCTTAGTTTGTCACACCTGTGTCAAGCATTTATATCCCTGTCTCTGTAGTCTAGCTTTGTGAAATTTTGCATGTGTAGACACTAGAATTCTGACCACTGTTCTGTGCTTACTGTTTTTAACCCTGGTGTACTTTATTCGTGACTTTTTCCTGGTTTTTGACCCCACCTTTATTGGAGTTTAATCCACGTTGGATTTGCTAATGATGGCTTCTTGTTACGTGAACTCGGTTATGGATTATGAGCAAAATTCTTGCATAAGATTGTCAAAGACTTTGTGTTTACATCTGACTGATAGCACATATAACTCAATATATCTACATTAGATCTGATTATTGATTCAATGGCATAGTTGGTCAGAGCAACTTACATTTGTACCTCATTTTTGTACGACTGAGTAACTGAGGGTTAAGAGCCTTGCTCAGGAGCTCAGCAGTGGCTGCTTGGTGGACCTGGGAATCGAACTTGCAACCTTCCAATCAGCAGTCCAACACCTCAACCACTAGGCTACCATGTCCTATACTGATATGTATATACTGATACTGATATACTGATATGACATGCCCTGTTTCAAATTAAGTTGAAAAATGATTTTATATTAAATCCTTCTCTTGTATTATATCAAAATGTAATTACATTTTTTCTGTTTATACCATAATGTGCCACCTCCCATCTTTCAAATATCACATCCATCCTTGTTATGAACTACAATATAGGAAGAAACAACTAGAGTCCTTCAGTACATAAACACATCAGACATTTTTTAAAACATTGAGAACTAGCACAAATACTTCTGATCAGACTACCCACACAAACACGGTTACATAAACAAGCGCTTCTTTTGAACATTCATCCAAGAAAAAGCACAACTGCTGTTCTATTGCCTGCTGATTTGGACTTAAACAGGTCTCCCCTTCTCCTCTATTATGGGTCTCAGCAGACACATCAAAACTAGACCACCATCCACCTCTTTTCCTTCTGCCACATTTTACTCTAATGCTCACAAGGGTACATATCTTTTGTGGAGCAAAAAAAGTCAAGTCAGCAAGAAATGTCCATCAGTTTCCATCAAGAACCCAGATATTTCCTGGAGGACTGTCAGAAACTGTGTATGAATGTGTATGAATTCAGGTTGTGGTAAGGGATCGCTGATCTGCAGGGGTCCTTTTTCCATTTCTGAACTCTGGGGGCTTCATCCCAGGCTCTGAAACACAGCACAGCAAGCCTTACAGCTGGAATGAACTCACTTCAAAGGTGCCTATAAATCAAGCTGCCATGGCCCCATCCCGCCTTAATTCCCTCTGTCGTCCCTCAGTCTAAGACACAGGGCCACGCGTGTGCCAGCAAGGGGGAGAGACATTACCTCATAGACACAGCACTCTGGCTCCTGCTTTCTCTGCCTCTCACTGCAGCGGGATCGCCGCTACCTTCTGTTCAGGCCTTGCACTATTCTCCTGAATCATGCTCACTATTTAGCATTGGCTGTCCTATTGATCCAGGTCATCTTGGGTTACAGCAAAGATTTACCCTGAATAATCTCAATTATTGGCAATGCCACAAACATTTATGGAAAGTGACGCACAAAATCCCTGTTATGCCTCAACATCCAGCTGGTAGCACGTGACTGTGCAAAATAACTCAAAGTGTAAATACATTATGGTAGGAATGTGATGTAGCTGAAACCATATTGTCATGTCCGGTAATTTTAGAAAGTTCGGCAGGTTAAGCAGATTTCATGGCTGGATTAATATATTTTTTCAAACATGGTGTCCTGGTAGATAAATGCGTTCAAGAATCAGATGCTCCCCAAACCCTCCCCCAGAATTGCGCAGAAGTAGTATGTTTAAACTTGGTGTACTTTATTTATGTCAGTGTGATGGTGTAACTATAACATGCATTTTCAAATCCTACTACAATTTACTAGACACTCCCTTTAACTTACTAGAAATGTGTTATTACTGGTTTACTTGTTACTTTAGTTACTAATACTTAATTTAAATTTTCTGGTGACAAAAAAGAAGGACTGGGCAATACATTGCAACACACTGGGCAACACACTTACGTGAGTTTAGGTGATGAATGTTTCATGTCATTGTAGTTATATATGTCCTAAATATAAATATCCATAATGTATATTCATAATTGTAGAATGGTTTGTGCTTTCATGTGACTAAACTAAACATGTAAACAAAATCAAGCAAGTTTATGGGAAATATTATTTTAACACACTGGATTATTTGGAATTTAACCAGAATATAGAGAAAAGGCAAATGTTCCTCTTTGACGAGACATCAATTTACATTACACAAGACATTCGTTTGAGAGAAGTTCATAATATCCAGTCAGCATTCTGGTCACCTCAGTGGGACAGACTGTAGAATTGTCATTACATAGTATTTGTTTGGCTAGGAGCCTAACATCAGATCCTCAAAGAACATCAAACATCATGCGTAAAACATCTCCATTGTGAAATCTGTAACATTAACATTGTTTAGTGTTCCTTAATTAGGACTTCTGAGATGGAGCACAAGTTGAGGAAGGCATGTCTTTGAGGCAACAGCACTACATCCATCATCCTGTTATCGCTCTGTCACATGGTACACTCTTTATCATTCAGCAATGCAACAACACCATTTGTCACCGGCGCGGCCGATAAAGTTCTTTTGGTTTGAATAGTGAACAAAGATAACAAGAATAAATTATGTACATGTCCAAGCAGAAATTACTGCTAATCAAACACAAATGCCCTCTGTCTAAGGTCACTGTATTGTCACAATACTGCCTTAAAATGCCTTAACCTTATTTTATGCCTGTACCGAAGATTAAATCCATGATGAATTACACTGGTCTTTTCATATTAATTAAAATACATTTTCCATGCCTCCCTTAATAAAAGAAATCTGATTTACTTGACAACTTAAATCCCACAGTGCAGAGAAGTGCAGCTTACAAATAAATAATGACAAATACATTACATTAAATACATTAAACTACTATTATTCCTACGAACACCCGTAATACTAAAACAAAACAAAGCCTGCTCTGTGGTAGTAAGTAGCACCAGTTTCTGGAAAAAGACTTTCAGCATCCCAAAAAAAAAAAAAAAAGGCTGGATGTCTCAAGCATTACTTTTTTCACAATGGTACAGAGCTTTTGTATAGAGGCAAAGCAGTAACTTTGTATAACCAACATTCTTAATCAGATTACCTGACCTCTCAGCTGTCCTAGGAACAGAAGAGCAATTAAATAAAAAAATGTGTTTCAGATATTAGATTAGTTTTATTTAAGTATTAAAAAGAGACAATCAACCACTTTAAAACGTTTATTAAAAACAGAACGACGTTGGATTCTTCTTAAGATCCTCCTCAAACATTCAGTCGCAGATGTAGCAAGTTTCTACAGAAGGGTCACTGAGAAACAGATAATATCAGCATCTTGGTTAGAGCAGAAACTCCTTTGCTCGCAGGCTTTAGGAGATTCATATCTCTTGCTGCAGATATTAATGGAAATAGAAAGGAAACCCTAAGAACTGAGTAGGATCTAACAAACAATCAAATAAGTAAGAAGCATAAATATTTGATTTAATACACATTATTTAATGCAGGAAATATGATTCCACTCTCCAAATAATCACAAGATACGGTATTAACACAAGGCCTTGCTTATGGACTCAACATTGAGTGCATGCTCAAGTTAACACTGTCAACATCTCAATTCCTTGATGATTTTCATGTACTGGTACACAGATCGACTGCATAAAACCCTCTCTACAGCACCGAGCTTCTGTTCTATATCAGGTCCCCTTCTCAAGCCGTCGTCCTTTTATAGACACATCAAGTACACTTTCTCCCATTTATGGGCTCCTGTAAGAAGCCAGAGAGAGAGAGAAAAAGTGCCATCAAGGTGTCCCAACAAAAGAGACAACCACTACATCTGCCTCTCCACAAAATTAATGGCACCTTCAAATCCCTCATCAGTAGTGCCATCCCATGCCCAGAGATTCTATGTGTTATGTGTTTCTATGTGTTTGACATTTGGCTAGGCGTATTCACTACTGTTTATGGTCTAATGAGCACAGTTTTAGTGGATATCTTATTCCTCATAGTGTGGATGGCCACATTTGCTGTCTTGAGTGTGCAAAATGAATGATGTTTAAATGTTTCCAAGTCAAGAAACAACACTTCTGCAGTAATATTAGGACAATCGTGCACAAATGGAAAGCCTCATGCTCAGCTGTGCACCATTCTGTGGGATGACTGGGTTAAACTAGTCCATTTGTACACAGAAGAAATTTTTAACATATAACAGGTTGTCTGTTGTTAAGGACTAGGTTTGTTTGGATCTCCAAAAGAACCAAATCCAGTCAAAGCAGGCACGCACACACACTCTTTCTCTCTATTACAGAATGGAAACATGTACGCACACAGTTTGTCCGCTTCATCTCCCATGATGTCACAGTCATTTGGTCTTGTGCTTTGTGCTATACAGATGTGGAGGTTAATTAAGTGTTAGGAAGTCATCATGGCTAATAATCCTGTCTTGGCACTCATTTCAACTGAGTCTGTGCAGAGGCAGGAAGATTATTCAAGACACGCAGCAGTGATGCCAGTGCTAAAGTCTCTGTTGCACGCACGCAGAGTTAAAAATTACATACTAAATAAATTCTGCAATATAATTTTTCTACAAAATCCTTTTATGTTAAAAACTTTTGCACTTGATAATCTGATCCTGCAAACAGCCTCATATCAACTTTTCAAATCTTCTGTTTTCATAGGTTACCCTAGCAAGCAGGTTGATAAATCTACTCAAATAACCATACTGTTAGAGCTACCTAACTTCCGGCTAACTTCCGATTAACTACCTAGCTCATTAATATTGGCACTGCCAAGCTTGGGTAAAGTGCTAATTCAGAACACAACATTTACAGTATTTTGGCAAATGTCATTATCTTTTTTTAATACATTTGAACTGTTGAGGGATAAGGGCCTTGCTCACCTTAACTATTTAAACAATGATGATAACTGTACTTATTGGTTTTACAGTCAAGTGCAGAAAGACTTTCTGACCATATAAATACCATGGCGGCTGAATGCAGAATGGGTGACGCTAATTGTGGAAGTATTGCCTTTAGGAGTGATGAAATTTTACTGCAATTAAAGAGACTAATGTGATTCATACCTTTTGGCTTAATAATTACATGTAATCCGATATGCCTAGAGTCCACAATGCCAATACAATCACTCACTGGGTATAAATGAAAGAGGAGACCTAAAAAGTAAACAGCAGATCCACACTAGAGTAACAGTCATCCACAAAACACAATATCCAATTACTTCACATTCTTTTAATATAACAAATCATGAACAATGCACTGGTAATCCTGTAGCAATTTGTACTGGATTAGTCCCCAAGGTATTTCAACCTCCATTATTATTTGCCTTGGCCCTCACTTTTATAACACACTGCAGAGATACAAGGATGTCTTTTTTACAGTTGATCTAAAAGTAGCACATATAAAAGAGGCAAATAGGCAAATTTTGTGAGAGTTACAAGTTGAGGCCAGAAGGGCATTTGTATGCTGGTGTTGTAAACAATGTCATGTTCACTCACATGCAGGCTAGAGCGTGTCTCACTGATGATAAAATAACGAAGCCTCTTCCTTTTGGCTCAGAATCTCTTCTGTCAAAGACTTTTCTGTCTCAGGATCAGCAGGATACATCTCCCAGGGCTAGCGGGGTGAGTCAGGGCCTGGACATGGGCCATGCCTGGCTGACAAAGATTTAAGTGGATGTAAGGACTGTACTCTAAAGGCAGATCTGAAGAAGAGACTTCAGTACAAGCTTTAGAATTTGGCTTATGCAAGTATGTCTGGAAAATCCATGCAAGCCTGTCTAATACTTAACTATGGATGTTCCTGTGACAAATGACATTTTAATTTGTTTTCATTATTATTCTTTTATTTTTTTTAGAGAGCATGAACTCTGTTCAGTAAAATTTGTTTTAATGAGAAAATGAGCACACAAACAAGCACACACACATATACACATGCATACATACTGGCATGTATACACACACTCAAGACAAAAAACAGATGGAAAAAAACAAGCTTAAAACAGAAAGGAAGTGACCCAAACTCACATCCAGTCAGGATCCATATTGACATTACAGCTAGCAAGAGGAAGAGAGCAAGGAGGGATAAACAAACAGGAGATCAAGGACCAGGACTAAGCAGCACAGCCTATGAGGCCCTGTTTCAGAGGATCTAATTTCACTCATTCATTCCCCCCAGCTGAGGAGGAAGCCACCGGCTGCTAAGAGCTTCACTGCAGCACCTGGAATCCCCACGAAGGAAACCTGAGGTCACTTCCCAACATTCAATATACACATCAGGTTCTGAAACTCCAGACACCACAAATCAAGATACAGACAAGGAAATGAGGTGCTGGACTAGAAAAGAAAAATTCTGTTGTTTGTTTTTTAAAAGGAAATTTATCCTGTGAAATGAGCACACAACTGCATGAATGAGTGTAACTACATGAAGTGCACAATTACATAATGACGTATAATAATCAGCTCGTATTCACAGAATAGAATACATGTTTAAATTTGACTCTTTAAACTTGAAAACGACATGATTGAGATGAATGGATTGTGAGCACAGACAATATTTGTCAAGTGTTTTCAACTGCCTCTGAATTTATTTCAAGTCTGAACCAAGCTGCTCTTCATAACAAGTTGAGGACTGCACTGATGCACTGTGGAATTCACAAGGACACAGACAAGCCGGCTGCAAGCAAACACATTCCCAACCAGTAATACATTTCACTGGTCGTCTGCCTCAAAAGAAAAGACAGAGACGCCATCAGTACTGTGAAACTAAACTCCACACCACCTGCTAAGTCTAGACTTAGAGCAAAATATGAAAAAGAAAAAAAAAGAAATAGGAAAGGGGAAGCCTGTGTGTGCAATGTACTCTCTTTTTAGTCACACCACAGATGGCATTATTCCAGTGCCTTAGAGAGACTAACCTTAGAAAAACACACTGCTCTGAAAGAATGTGACCATTTTCAAGGCTCGTTGGAGTCTCAGAGCCTCAACACTGGGTGCAAGGGGAGAGAAAATGCAAACAAATGCAGTTTTAACCTTCCTTAGTCTCTGTCAGCATTTAAATACCAGACACTAAAATTACACTGGGGATAGCACGATTGAGATTTTATAGACTTTTTGACTCATAACCCCAGTATGGAGAGAGTTAGAGGAAGATTAAAAAAAAGAAAAAAAAAAAAGCTCATTGTCGAAAAATGTCTGCCGCCACCACCACAAAAAAAAAAGGTCAGACACTGTTTTTCTTAAAAGCACACACTGATGGACTACGCAGAAAAAAAACGTATTCAGACCTAAATGTCACTATACACATGCAAATTTGCATTTGGACAAGACACATGGTAGCCACATGTCCTGGTCTAGTAGCAGTCCCAGTGCCACCCTATAAAGTGTAGGCAAGAAAACCATTTCCCAACTCATGCACTGCTATTGTTTACCACCACTTACTAATGTGCTTCTATATTGCTTTCACTTTATAAAAAAAATATAAATCTTTCATACAGAAATAGTACACCAAAGATAAGACTCAATACAAATTTACCAAGCTGAAAGAACAGGATATAAAAAGCCTTATTTTGTGCAAATAGAGTGTTGAAAGGAGGCATAGATTTTACTGTCAATGAAGAGCTGTTAGGTTTTGTCACTTAGACACCTGGTTAAGGAATTGTGTGTCACACAAACGAAAAAGCTTGTTTTTTCATAGCACTGAATGGACCTAACGGGTTCCTCTACTGCAGTCTGTTACTTAGCGAAACTTTTCAGTGGGGAAAAGCAAACGGTCTGGTCACCTGTTACATGTACAGGATGTAGTAGTCATTGTGGCCAGTATTTTGGGTTAAGTGTTCAGGGAAAAAAACGAGAATAAACCTGAAAGATCAAATCTGTGCTTCCTGTTTGCCGGTTAGCTTTTTCCCACTTAGTGATAAGGTCGTGCTCTCCCTCTATGATAATCTCATTACCTTTTTTCTTCGGTGCTCAAAGATAACTGTTCTTTTGTCCTGAGAGAGATTTAAATGATAGGTTATGGGTGTGAATGATACTGTGCAACGAGTTACTCATCACGTTTGATTCACTGAGGTGCAGCTTATTGCTACTCATGAGTCACGGGTGAGTTGTAAAAATTAAGAGTTTCAACTCCAGGTGTGTCTTGTTAAATAGAACCAATTTGAGTGGAACATTATTCAGCAAGGATGAGTTTCCATTTTCATTTCATTTTCTGGAAGTTTATACAGACATGCAGTAATTACAGTAGGGAGGAAGTTAAGTTGCAACACAACCAACTAACCAATAAATTATCAACGACCCAATCATATGATGCTTTGCACTCCATTAGACTTTGTTTATATTTTTGATGTATATAATATTTACATTTAAATTGTTATATACATCAAGAATATAAACAAGGTCTAATGGAGTGCCAAGCATCATATGATTACACAAGACTTTGTAAGACATTAGACTTTGTTTATATTTTTTGATGTATGTAACATTTACATTTAAAATCTAAAGGTAAATGTAAAAGACAGTCAGGCCTCTGAGTTCAGGAGTGAACCATAAGGCTGCTATAACAATTCCATTAATAATCACATGACTTCTTAATAAAGGTTTATTTTAATGCTATTTATCAAGCAAGGGGTTATATTGAATATTTGTATATAAGAATGTGCTTCACTATGAATAAAAAAGTTTGGTCTGTAGCGTTATCACTAGAGGAAGTGAATGATTTACTAATTAACTAACAATATGCTTAATAACCTGTATATGTAATAATGAAAGTAAGGTGCACAGTAACCCAGGCTAACTGTTACAAGTGCCACAGTTAAGAGTATGTTTGTGAAAATCTTCCATAGTGAGTCGAGATAAAGTTAGAGAGATGTTCAAGAGACAGATAGAAAGAGAGAGGGGAAAAAAAGTGTCCTTACCTAGAAAAAAGAAAGAAAATGTGGTGACCGATGACACGACTTGACTATCGAAGCTCTGACAAAAACAAATGGCGTGTTTGGTGTCTATTCCTGCTAAGCGTTTTCTGTGCTGTGTGGAATTCAAGCGTTTCTCTCAGCCATAACGCAGACTGACTGTTCCAGCTCTGTTCAGCTACACGCTTTACTATAAACCTACTGAGGAAGTCGGTGAGTCACAAGTTCCCGCCCTGATTCAACTGCCTTATGACTCTCTTCGCTCACAAACGGTGCTGCAATTAAGCGTTTTATAAAGTGCACCGATACATCATGAAATGTATGGTTTTTATTTCTACACACGTACAGTATAGTCACATTGTCTGCGCAAGACTAGTGTACATTATAGGATGAAAGTCTTTTGAATGTCTATTCCCTACATCAGAGGGTTAAATATGGTTTAAAATAATGACTTGTTAGTGCGCTCTGTGTGTAATAGGATTTAAAGAAGGCTACAATTTGTACCCTACTGTACATTCATATATAGATATATAGTGGACTTTTTTACTCATCCGGCACATATATATATATATATATATATATATATATATATATATATATATATATATATATATATATATATTTTTTATGCCATAACCTTATAACCTTCGGCTTCCTTTACAACAGTGTCTGCACATTTTTTTCAATGCCACATCCTTAGAACCATTTACTTGTACTTTTCAACAATGTCCACACATCTCTGCACTGCTATAGCCTTTATATTTATTTACTGTACATATGTTTACATATATATCTATATATTACATGCTGTACATATGTTTACATATATACCTATTTATATTACATGCTGTACATATGTTTACATATATATCTATATATATATTACATGCTGTACATATGTTTACATATATATCTATATATAATACATGCTGTACACATGTTTGCATATATACCTATTTATATTACATGCTGTACATATGTTTACATATATACCTATTTATATTACATGCTGTACATATGTTTACATATATATCTATATATTACATGCTGTACATATGTTTACATACATACCTATTTATATTACATGCTGTACATATGTTTACATATATACCTATTTATATTACATGCTGTACATATTTTTACATATATATCTATATATATTACATGCGTTACATGTTTACATATATATCTATACATATTACATGCTGTACATATGTTTACATATATACCTATTTATATTACATGCTGTACATATGTTTACATATACCTATTTTTATAACATGTTGTACATATGCTACATATTTATCTGCACTTTTCTATTTGCACAACTGCTATTCTTTGTACTTTGTACTAAATTTCACGTATCGGTACTTCGCTATTTAAATTTATGTCAACTTTCACTTTTACCCCACTACATAGATAAAATGTATACTTTTACTTCGATATATTTCCACTAAGCATCTTCGTTACTCGTTGCTACAAAATAAAATCAGAAGAAATGTGTGCGACTGAAATAAGGGAGGTTTGGCGAATCACTGCTCCAAAGGAGGAGGAAGCTCAACTGAAACCACCATGGAAGCACCTACTGTAGGACCTCTTGTTATCGTAGACGACCACCCCGATGATAGTGGTGAACTCGGTGAACAGGGTGAAGAAGATAATGTTATACACCCGTGGCTGTATTTTCAAGAAATGTTTCTGTACATTGGAATGAAAGATTCTTCCTACCAGATGAAGCGCCTCTTATGCCTACCGAAAATCACTGAAATTTTACTTTTTACTTTTACTTCAAATACTTAAGTACATTAAATATCAGAAAATTACTTTTGATACTTAAGTATAGTATATATCAGATACTTTAAGACTTGAGTAATATTCTAAAAGGCAAGTTTCCTTAAAAGGTAACTTTCCCTGAAATTTGCATTTCAGGCTTTATTGTGTGTTTAATCTCGCTAATAGCAAAGGCTGTGTTACATCAAACTATATACAGGATATAATTACAGTTGCTCTTCCATCATGAATCTCTATATTTTGCATATTTGTACAGGACAACATTGTAAAGTCATTTCGTCATGTGTTTTGGAATCTTGCACTCTCAATGGAGCATTTGTTCCCTAATTTGTTTGCAGGCCTGTGAAGCCATTACCAGACACAAAACTGTGTAAAATTAGAACTGAATAATTGGCTCATTGATGTAACGGATAAACACACAAAAGCATCAAATCCCATTCATCTTTAGTAACTGCTTTATACTTAACAAATTATTGAATTTGTTCACACGCTTTTATTATGCTAGAACACTTTGAAATTTGTCACAGATCCTGAGACAAATTAGTTCATATTCCTAAACGTGGACACTATGATTAAGAACATGCACAGCTGAATTCTGGACTTAGTCATTGAGAACAGTTTGACTCAAATGACATCATCAGGTTTGTTGATGACAATACTATGTGGGACTTATCACCACAAACAACCAAACAGCTGTTAGGAATGAAGGGGAATGCCTGAGAGCATGATGCACAGCCATTTGTCACTCAGTGATCACAAAACAATGGAGATAATTGACCCCTTTTAGAGAGTATATGGGTAGTGTTTCTGAAATCATCAACATGACTACAGCAAAAAGATTAAGTTGCTTCCACTAAGGATGTGTGCTGGGCCAAGTTTCAGTATTGTTTTAAAATACCTATGTCAGCTTGCCTACTGTACTTGCAAAATAAACTTGTTAGACAACCCTTAGATAACCTGTAAATGAGTAGAACCAAATAGAAAACATTTCACTGAGATTTTTGCTTTATTGGCTAAGTACACTAGAGTATACCAAGATGACAAGAATCTGATGTGAATTCCTTTCCAACACAATGAAAATCACTAGATAAAGGAAATTCAGGAGGTAGGAATAATCAAAACAAAATAAAATATATTATCATCTTCAGGGTGACACTGAGCACAAAGCTGGACTACACCTGGACAAGACATTACAAGGCATCACACACTTGTACATTTATTCACACCCTGGGACAATTTACTAGAACAAATTCATCTACAAGCATGAGGAATCTAGAGTGTAGTGTTAATTTCGTCACCTATTTTTAATTTAGTCTTAGTCTTAGTCTTGTGCCAAATGTCCTTGTTAGTTTTAGTCATACAGTATTTAGTCATTCACATATCTTTTTTGTTAGTCTTAGTTTTAGTCGACTAAAAGTCCCGTCATTTTAGTCTAGTTTTAGTCAAAAGAAAACTCAAGCTATCTTAGTCAAGTTTTAGTCGACTAAAAGACTTTTAATTTTAGTCTAGTTTTAGTCAAAAAATTGTAGCTTGACCACATCTGGAATCTATTGTAAGAATAAATACAACAAGGCCTCATTAAAGAGATTAAATAAATTTAAAAGGTTAAAGTGTGTTCATAATATTACGTATAATACGTATGTATATATATATATGTATACATATATACATACATATATATATATATATATATATATATATATATATATATATATATATATATATATATATATATATATGTATATATATATACGTGTATGTTCGCCTTTAAGCCTAATTATTAATTTTGATTATGATGTGATTGTGACAGAGGCGTGGGAAGAGGTTTCAGGTTGGGGGTGCTGTTTTTTCTGTCACCACTTTTGAATAAGAAACAATATCAAGGCTATAAAACTTGTCAAAACTCCGCGAATCACAAAAGTATCAGTGAGAAGTTGAGAACACTCGTTTAAACAGTGCATACACTCGAACTTCACTGCACATCACATTTTTTACTTTAATGATACTGCTTTTAATCGTAATGCAAAGACCGGTCATCGGGACATAAGCTGTCATGTACAATAAAAGAGCCTGCGCAGCGACAGGAAATATAATTTAACACAAAAAGCCTGCCTAGATGGTGGACTTGCGCTCAGGAGTTTTTATTTATTTATTTATTTATTGAGCGGCGTGTGAACGAATTCTTTCTACGTACACACTATTTTATTTCTTGATAACAGACCGCTGCGAACTATAACACACCGTTGCCATGAAAAACAGAACGTTGCCATGGGGACACAGGATTCTAACCGTAGAGACGGAGCGCACTATTTTCTTTAGCGGAAACAATACAATTGTTTTTAAATCAATAAACTTCTTTTTAAATCATCATTTTGAGTCAAATTTTGATTTATTTGGTAGGTAGCAATATAATAAGCGGGATCCGCTTCGCGGACCTGTAACTTGAGCAACAGCGCGAAGCCGCGAACTCGTTCTGAATATTTTAAAGGCGTAACAGCTGATGAAAAAGCAGAGACAATTGTAGACGAAAATGAAGAGAGATTTTATCTTAGTTTTTATTTTATACAAAACATTTTCGTCTCGTCTTTTTTCGTCAACAATAATGCATGTTAATTTAGTCTTAGTCAGCGTTTTTGGACAGTGGTGCAGTCTTGTCATCGTCTCATCTTAGTCATGAAAAGAAAGGTTGTTGACGAACATATTTCGTCTCGTCTGACGAAATTAACACTACTAGAGTGTCTGGAGGAAATCCACATAAGCATGGGGAAGACATTAAATCTTCACTAAGAGAATAGTTGGAGCTCAGGTTTGAACCCAAGGATGTGTAGGCAGCTGCTTTGTTATGGTCAGATTTGGTTTTGTCATCAACTATTTATATATAAGTTATGAGAGGAGAGTAGGGATTGAATTTTAGCTTCAGCTGATCTGGTAACCCATATTTCTCTTGTTTTTTATGTCAAATATGTTTAAAAACGTCTCATACCCTTATATTTGTGATGTCTTTAATTGGTGGGCAAATCAGTTTTTTGGGAATGTTAAAGGCTTATACTTATAAGACTAAAGGTCTATAATTACTTATAGACAGAAAACTTATTAGCTCCTGACTTTGATCAGGTATCTTTGTATCTTTTAAAACATGAAGTATGTTGGGTGTAGATTAAATGTAAGGCATAATCAGGTATGAAGAATACTATCTTGCATACTTTGCCAAAAGTATATATGGACATCTGACCATAACCTGGCTATTTTGTGTTTTTTCTCCAGGTGGAAGCACACAACAGTATGCAATGCATTTGTATGCTGTAGCATTATTGTTTCCCTTCAATGGAACTAAGGGGCCCAAACCTGTTTCATCCTGACAAAGCCCAAGAGCAGAAAATTAAGTCTATAAAGACATGTTTTTGCCAAGGTTGACATGGAAGAACACAAATATCACAAGCCAAGACATCAAAAAACAGAACACCTTTGGGATGAATCAGAATGCTGACTGACCCCATTCTCATTTGACCACAGTGCCCACCCTCACTTATGTTCTTCAGGTAGAAATTCCCATAGTCATGAGTCGAAATCTAGTGAAAAGCCTTCCCAGAAGAGTGGAGGCAAGAGAGTTGCAACTTTGTTAATGCTAATGGTTTAGAAATACCATTTGAACTATTTTAAACATGCTTTCTAGTATGAGCACAGGTTTAGTTCTACCAAAAAAACCTCTAAACTGAATCACACACACCAAAAGAAAACCTGCCATTAAATGTATAGTATAGTGTAAATCACTGTGATGTGTTGAAAATAGTAACATAATGGGGCAATGGTGTCTGAACAATTTATAATAGCAACTATACTGAATTACTTAATTCGAAAGCTGCAGAAAGATGTTCTGTTTCCAGAAGAGCCTCAAAAACTTTACTGGCATGACTGTGAGAGCTGCATCTGGTACAAATTTTGTGATCAAAAGAAGCTTCACTACTATAGGGTAGTGAAGCAAAAATAAATATTAGAATAAATAAAAAAATAATAAATTATGATGACCCACAGTTTAAAATTTACAATTAATAATAAGATCTTGGGATGGCCAGTTCCTTGTCTGGTCACTTGTGGGCTTCTCCCAGTCAATGAAGTATAGATAGCTTTCTGCCAAATCTAAGACAGTTGAAAGTGTCCCTGACCAAGTATAATGGAGTACTAAGCCACTCGGAATAAGGGCACCTGCTAATGCTGTAACTGTAAACATAAATGCCATTGAGTATGGGTTTATGAGTTCTACAATATAAACCCTATTTAAAATATTTAGATAAATATGACATTAGCATTGCACTGCCTTCAAATTGGGCTTTACATAGTCATCTCTCCACCAATCATCATCTGGTATCTTACACTAATATACTGTAATTCGCTGCAGTTTTTCATAAACCCACATTCAATTATATTTATATTCACAGTTAGACCATTTGTCAGGTGCCCTTATTCAAAGCAATTTATATAAGTGCATTGTACATTTAAAAAACATATCCTAACACTAGTATAAATCAGGACCTACTAATAACAAAATCCTTGTTAGAGAGGTTAATTAGTACAGCTATGAAAACAGAATACAAGGTATAGGTTTATTGCACACGTCACTGTTTAGTGAGGGTGTGGCATTTCAGCCCTTATCTGAGGATAGCTAGTGACTCAGATGTGGGGAAAGAAGTTATTTTCACCACATGAGTGCCGGTAATTCCAGCTCAATAATTTGATATTAATTTTTACAACACTTTTTAACAATAGACATTGACTTGATCTTTGCATTTGCACTACTACTAGAAACTCTCTGCAGCACCAAAACACAACAATAGAGTCTGTAAATAGTTCAGGAATGGCAGGGCTACATACAAATGCCTGACTGACTGGCAGGAAATGGAGATAGCAATGTGCTGTGTGACTCATTTTGATCCCAGATGTTGCAAGAAACATTACTGTTGTTTAAAATATTTCACATGATAGGTCAAGTCTTCTATCATTCTTCAAAATGTTTGCCAGTTTATGAAGTGGATGCTAATTACCCAACAAGCGTGCTATTAGCTTGTAGCTTATGATCATTAATACACAGAGAAGTACAATGTAACTGCTGAATAATATTCAATTCAAGTTTATTTGTATAGCGCTTTTTACAGTGGACATTGTCACAAAGCAGCTTTACAGAACATAAACATAAAACAAAAGATAAACATAAGGAGAAGTATAAAGAATTAATATAAAAAAAATTCAAGATATATACAGTTCACAGTGTGTATGTATGTGTGTATGTGTATTTGTCCCCAATGAGCAAGTCTGAGGGCTCAGGCAACAGTGGCAAGGAAAAACTCCCTTAGATTGGTAAAGGAAGAAACCTTGAGAGGAACCAGACTCAAGGGGAACCCATCCTCATATGGGAGACACTAGATGGTGTGGTTACAAATATACAAGTATCGCAGAGTCCAACTGGAGCCGGTAGATCTGTAGATGTCTCAGGGTTCTCACAGAGTCAGCCTTGTCTCAGTGGAGGTCCAAAAATTTCAACGCACGGAAGACGATCTTAGCATGGGTGTCTCAGCATGGGTAGAAAAAGAGAAGAGAAGAGCAGTGCATAGGGATTAACATATCTGCTGTTCATAAGAATGTGCAAGTCTAGTGTGATAGTGCACAATATTTATGGGATGTATTATGTGTACGCCTGACTAAAGAGATGAGTTTTCAATCTACATTTAAACTGTGAAAGTGTGTCTGAGCCCCGAACACTATCAGCAAGACTATTCCAAAGTTCGGGAGCTAAATAAGAGAACGCTCTTCCGCCTTTAGTAGACTTAGATATTCTGGGGACTACCAGGAGTCCTGAGTTTTGTGATCTCAGAGAGCGTGAAGGATTGTAACGTGTTAGAAGACTAGTTAGATACATGGGAGCTAAACCATTAAGAGCCTTGTACGTAAGTAGCAGCAGTTTGTAATCAATTCTAAACTTAACAGGTAGCCAGTGTAGAGATGACGGTCAAAAACAGCCCACAGACCACCTCCAAAGACCTACAACATCAACTTGTTGCAAATGGTGTCACTGTGCATTGTTCAACAATTCAGTGCACTTTGCACAAGGTGAAGCTGTACGGGAGAGTGAAAGAAGCCTTTTCTGCACACATACCACAAACGGAGTCGCTTGAGGTGTGCAAACGCACATTTGAACAAGCCAGCTTCATTTTTGAACAAGGTGCTGTGGAGTGATGAAACAAAGATTGAGTAATTTGGTCATAACAAGGGGCCTTATGCATGGTGGCAAAAGAACACAGCATTCCAAGAAAAACACTTGCTAAACGGGAAAATTTGGTGGAGGTTCCATCATGCTGTGGGGCTGTGTGGCCAGTGCCACTACTGGGAATCTGGTTAAAGTTGAGGGTTGCATGGATTCCACACAATATCAGCAGATTCTTGAGAATAATGTTGAGGAATCAGTCACAAAGTTGAAGTTACGCCGGGGCTGGATATTTCAACAAGACAACGACCCAAAACACTGCTCAAAATCTACTCGGGCATTTATGCAGAGGAATAAGTACAATGTTCTGGAATGGTCATCCCAGTCCAAAATGATCAAAATTAAAATGCTGATCCAAACAGCCAAATATTTATAAATGAAAATCATGGAAATTGTCAGGGGTTTCTAAACTTTTGCATACAACTGTATTAGTCTTGAATACTGAAGCCTACAGTGGTTTGTTCAGTCAAATTGTTCCATTTCTCCATTCAAAAATGTGTCAACCCATTTCAACCAACAAGGTCTATTTGTGTATGTATGTATGTACCTTCTGCACCACTTATCCTACACAGGATTGAGGGAAAGCTGACTCCAGGGGGCTCAGGGCACAATGCAGAGGACATCCTGAACATGGCGCAACACATTCACAAGTCTTTGGACTGGGGAGGAAACTGGAGTACCCAGAGGAAAACACTAAGCCATACCTATTACAATATTACTGAAAGTAAAGGTGCTTATTATCCAAATTAAACTGCATGATTTTAACGAAATGTTGGTTTCGTAATGGTGAGCATGTTCAGGTAAGAGATCAGTGGCTCAGTGAATAAGCAGTGAATGTTTTCATAACTTAATTGGATTGACACATTAATTCAAAAATAATAATAATAATAATAAAAAATGATTAGATTCTAAAGTAATGTGTAGTTATAGTGTGCTGGCACAGGAAAAACACTCTACTGTATATGGGCTTTTATTAAAGTTTAGGTCATTTATCCTAAATATGTAATATTTATTTCCATTTCCCTTTACTTTAGATACATAATTATAAATGTGGGAAACAAATGGCACCAATCATGGTATCAGCCACATATCCTACTCATCCAAATAATAGATTAAGGATGATTAGGTAGGACCAGATTAATACCAAAGATGTCTTCAGTGTATTTAGTTCAAAAATGCATCCATACATAAAAATGGAAATAAGCATGAGCATATGAGTTAGAGTGACTTATCCAAAAGTCTGTACCGCAGACAGGGAGAATGTGAGAGATGAGGCCCCTGTGATGATAATGGTCTTCCCCTCTGGGTTGGGGGCAGAAGGAACATTTCTGTGGCCAACAGATACATTCCAGTGCCATGATCTCAGCTACTGCCCAACAGCATTATGTCACTTGTGTTATTTTCTCAGACTTCTATTAAAGAAACCAAACAGCAATATATCTGTCAAGCGAATGCATTCCAGACACTCTTCCCCATTATAAACCTATTAACCCCACACTCAAACTGTATTGTTTCATTCAGCCTTTGTTCAACACTAGATTTGACTCATCTTTTACCTGGCTCAGAAAAAATGAATAAAAATAAAAATTGGTGAATAGGCCAGAATTTCATCCACAAATCTTTAGACATAATGTTTATTTACACCATTGTAGCATGGCTTACCAAAGGATGGTCAAATAGGATGTGTGGTTTCATACGTCTTAAGAAGTATTTTGGGAGTGGAAACCCCACAAACCCCTAGTTAATCAGTTATACAACAGGCTGTCATAGGATGGAAAAAGTGACCCGTTCAGGGTTTCTTTCACCACAGAACATTCTGAGTTCTGTGCAACCCATACAATTATAAAACATATTCTTTTTAGTCATGAAAAGTGTTGTCTGAAAAACCCAGAGACGGAATATATACTGTATATTACTTGTATTTGCTTGCTTTTTTCTGCTATGGTTGTAGGCACAGTTACACAAGTTTGAAGAATCACATAAGGCAGAGGACACTTTGAATGGGATGCGAACACATTCACACACTACAGACAAGTTAGAAAGGCCAATCAGTCTACACTGCATGTCTTAACCTTAGGAAATCCCTGAAGCACAGAAAGAACATAGCAATGCACTCAGGGTGGAGTTGGGAATCGAGCCCCCAAACCCTGGAGGTGTGAGGTAAGTGTGCTAAAAACTAAGAAACTGTGAAATCAGATTTAACACTGGTTTTGTCAATTTGTTAATCACACTACAGAAGATAAATACAATGAAAAACCTAATCAAAAGTCTATGTAAATGTTCCCCATGTTGATCTCTGGCTTTGTAGATCTAGATGTAGTCATTGGTCCAGTGAGTTTGAGCTCAATAATTGAGATAAATGCATGCATTTGGGCTCAACAGTGTCTGCTACAGAAGCTGCATAAACTCATGTTTAGAAAAAATGGACTTGATTAACTGTGGACTGTTGGAATTCAAATGTTTAATGGCACTGATATTTTAATTACTTGGTATAGTTCACTGAAATACTTTTCTGTGTGCAAATATGGATTACATTCCTCCACGCAATGACCCGGACCATGGTGTTTTACAGCTGCCATTTTTCCTGCAGCTTATTTTGCAAGATATCTATAAAACCTCTAACTGCAACTGTTCATGAAAACAATTCAAACGATAACTCTTACTATGATAAGAAAGGAAAGGATGACTGTTGTATATATTCATGCTAATGTACTTTTCCAGTGTGTTTTGACACCAGACAGTAATTTTCCTTGTTTTTCTAGTCATTTCAGGAAGTGGAAGTGGAATGAATGAGCATAAAGGCCCAAAGATCCGCACAGGTGTGTGTTGTCTCTGAGTTTGCTCATACTGATACGTGCAAGCTGTCCGAATGGGAGTCAGATTTGTGGGTCGTAGCCACAGGATACAGAAAAAAATCTTTTTGAGAAAAACTAAATTATTATATGTTAGTGTTAACCAATCTCTCTGGCAGATGTATGCCTTCATTACTGTGTCCAAAGTGACTCCGGAGTGTCAACATTGCAGCCAAGACATATAAACTGAATGGCTCAACACTCTGCATTTGTTATGGAGTGCTTCCCCAGGCTCCAGTTTATGCAACACAGCTGAGAAAGTAAATTCCTGTGATGAATGCTACTGATCAAATGGCCATATAAAGGGAATGTGCTGGTGCATGCTTAGTGTCCGAGTGTCCTGTACAGATGTTGACATTTGGAGAGAGATGAGTCAGAGCAGCTGCAGCGGGATTAAATCAAAATGTGCGACATTTAGAAAGCTAAGGCTTTATATACAGTTTTACTTTCCATACATGGTAGTTGTGAATTAACAAAATGAATGTATTCCCTCTCGTGCTGTAAGCATAGTTTACACATAGAGGCTTAAGCGTGGATCTTTATGCCCTCTGCTGTTTAGGTCATAGAACTGCATTTTATTTAGAAAATTCTACCTGATAAACAAACAACACAATCGTTTACGTTAAGTACGGAAGCGCATTGCATTCACTTGAGGAAAAAAAATCTACTCTGTTTTTATGAATTAATGAGTTAATTATCTCAGAATTATGAGATATTTTTTCATAAAAAACAAAAATTAGTTGTTCTGTTTTTCTGAATTAATGAGATCCCTCAAAATCCTGCCAGGAGCTCTATTTTAGGTGGATTGCATGGAAGTAAACATGTCCCGCCTTTCAAGTTTAATCTGGTTTTATTTTACTTTGGGTTTGAGACATTGGGAGATACTGCTGTCTTTAAGTAATATAAATGGTATTGTTATTAGTGCGTCAACTTTGCGTAGACACCTCAAGACTTTGCGCCTGTTCAGACGAAAAGAACATTCTGGTATGCTTCACGGTAGCCATATCACCATTCGTGAAAATCCGTCGATTGCACCATTGATGCAGATCCCATATGGTTTGAGTTTATCATATGAATCAACATGCCATAAAAAGTTCGGGATTATGATACAAACGACGCCGAAGACGATTCCGGCGCCTCAGTTGCACTCCATGGGGATCCAGTATTTTCAACAATTGCCTGATTGTCTCTTGTGTCACCACATAGCCAGCCTGAATGCATTTCAGATGCATCATCTTATATCCGTGAAGCATACCATATCGGTTCAACTGATCCTGGAGAAACACAGCAACGTCAAGCAGATCAGAATGTTCTTTTCGTCTGAACAGGAGCAAACCCAAAGTAAAATAAAACCGGATTAAATTTGAAAGACGGGACATGTTTACTTTCATGCAATCCACCTAAAATAGAGCTCCTGGCAGGATTTTGAGGGATCTCATTAATTCAGAAAAATAGAACAATTTTTTTTTTTTCTGAAAAATGATCTCATAATTCTGAGATAATTAACTCATTAATTCATAAAAACAGAGTGAAAAAATGTTTTTCAAAAAAAATGTATTTCATAATTTTGAGATAATTAAGTCGTTAATTCAGAAAAACAGAGCAAAAAACTTTTTATTCTTGAAAAATTATGTCATAATTCTGAGATAATTAACTCGTTAATTAAAAAAAAACAGAGTAGATTTTTTTTCCTCAAGTGAATGCAATACGCTTCCGTAAATACGCTTCCGTAAATACGCTTCCGTAAATACGCTTCCGTAAATACGCTTCCGTAAATACGCTTCCGTAAATACGCTTCCGTAAATACGCTTCCGTAAATACGCTTCCGTAAATACGCTTCCGTAAATACGCTTCCGTAAATACGCTTCCGTAAATACGCTTCCGTAAATACGCTTCCGTAAATACGCTTCCGTAAATACGCTTCCGTAAATACGCTTCCGTAAATACGCTTCCGTAAATACGCTTCCGTAAATACGCTTCCGTAGACCCTGACCAGTATTAATCAGTTAATGAGCACAGTCTGTGGCTGGGCTATCCGTACTCCAGTCCACTAGGTGGCAGTGATACACCTTTGTGTTAGATGTCAACTGCTTTCTCAAAGAAGAAAGAGACACACATACACGTGTGTTGACACAGTTCACTGTAGCCTTACAGCTTTAGCTGGGCGTTTGTGCCGGCTGTAGTAATCCTAACAGACATGTCTTCATTCCGAAAAGCGCTTAAATCCAAACAGCGGGATCACAAAGAGCGATCTCAGGTAAAACCAAGTCGGTTTACTGCATTAGCTCTACAACATGCTAATGAAGCTAGGTTTCCTAGCCACGTAGTCTCGCGACCAGCACAGCAAACTGTAGCATGATAACATTACATTTTAACGTTTAACAACGCGACATGCGCTAAAAGCAATGCTGTTTTTACATTCATTAACCATGTCGTGGCTGGACTGCTAATTCTGTCTCTTTTTTTATATACAGCCTGGTTTCAGGAAACATTTAGGACTCCTAGAGAAGAAGAAGGACTACAAACTCCGTGCAGAGTGAGAAAGTTTTGTCTCTAATCATGAAGACACTATATGGCCAAACTCTTGCCACAAAGTTAGAAACACACACACATTTTTGTATGATGTAGCTTTACAATTTCCCTTTGCTGGATCTATAAGGTCGAGCCCAAACCTGGTCCAACATGATATTGTACCTCTGCACAAAGTGGGGTTCATGAACATGGTTCATTCACGTTAGAGTGGAAGAATCTGAGTGGCCTGCACCTTAATCCATCTAAACATATTTATAGTGTCTGACCTCACTAATGCTGTTTTGGGTGAATGACCAGAAATCAGCACATCACTGCTTCAAAGTCTAGTGGAAAGCCTTCCCAGAAGAGTGGAGGTTATTAAAACTGTAAAGGGAAATAAATCTGAAAAAAAAAGAGCAAAGATGTTATGTTTAACCTTTGGCATTATAGTATATAGTATCATTTTGCTTATTGGTGCATTTAATTTGTGTTCATTGTTTAGTACCACGGGCAAAGCAGATTAATTAGCAAGTCAAAATCAGGCTAATGATGTGCCTGTTATTCTAAGATGAGATGCTTATATTTTTCTTATATTCATGAATATGTTCATAAATATTCATCCAACGGTTGCTTCTCTGTCTGTACTATAGGATCTGTATGCTATGTGTATGATTAGTTCTGCTTAACTGCAGCTGATTGTTATGAACAGCTCTTCTGACTGCTATTTTGTGCTTGTTTTTATGTAGTGACTACCATCGAAAACAGAAAACCCTTAATGCCTTGCGCAAGAAGGCTCTTGACAAGAACCCGGATGAATTCTACTACAAAATGATAAACACTCAATTAAAGGTATATTTTTGCCCCTGAATAGTCACATACCAGTCTGGCTTATTGTTTTACATTTATAAAGAGAATTCAAAACTAGGAGTTAAATTTTAGTGTTACTTATATAGTGCTTTTAACAATACGCATTGTCTCAAGGCAGCTTTTCAGAGAAATCCAGATGTAGATTTGGTTCTGTAATAAAAAACAAATCAGTGGCGCGTGTAGCCAGTATGGTGTCCCTTGGATGAGGAAGAAACCCAGAGGAACCCCATCCTCATTTGTGTGATACAGGATATTGGGATTATAAATCATTACAGTACACAGATGTAGAAAAGTAAAGACAAAGCGTACCAAGTGTGTTGAAAGGATGTATGAGTGACCGATGAGCGACTCCTGGGATGAGCATAGGACAGTGTTTCTGATTTACAGCAGCTATTTTTAGAAGTCACAAATATACAGGATCTAGATAAGATTATGCCCTGATATATGGGTGAGATTTCAACTGTTTTAGGGAAGTTCAGATCTTTAGGATGGGATCATCCACAGCAAAATAAAGTGAGTAACATGCAGTCACATGTAGTTTTATCAAACAAAAACTAGGATCAACATATATTTACTCATACGCTTTGTTTAATTAGATGTCTTTAAATTCTATTTACTAAGAAAAAATGCATTTACATTTGACCCATTGCACAGGACCTAAACACTATAAATAGTTTATCACCTGCATCTTCTGCTAGCTGGTTATTTGCTGTTGCACATTTCGTATTGTGCCATTCATCCAATGAAAAATGTTTGTCTTCAGGAACAAGCAGCTCCTGCTTGTATCATTACCTTTGTGGGGTGTTTGTTGTTTTGTAACACATCTTTCATTCTCTTCTGATCTTTCTCTTTCTGTGAGTGCAAGTCGCATTGCTTTAAGCTTTTTGAAAGAAGGCTAATGCTGAAATGAGTGCATAATGTTCACTTAATCTGTTGATAGGATGGAAAACATGTGATTAAACAGAAGGAGGAAGAGATGACAGAGGAACAGAAGAAAATCATGAGAACGCAGGACATCGGGTATGTGGAAATGAAGAGGGTGGCTGAATCTAAGGTAAAGAAGGCACTTTCTCCTCAGCACAGTTCCAAATAACTCATTAATATGTCCACATTTAACTACTGTATTTTACAGTAAAAATGTATTTAAAAAGGTATTTTTTTTTTAATTGTTGATTTTCTGCAGAAAATCGAAAGATTAAAATCTGAACTGCATCTTCTGGATGTTGAGGGTAAACCAAAAAACTCGCATGTCTTTTTTGTGGACACCAAAAAAGAAGGTAGGTCTTAAACCTGTGGAATGTTTTACAAGCGCTGCACCATAATTGTAAATTTTCAACCATCGTGATTTCCTCTTCTGTAAGATCGCTCTAAAAGCACCCCTTTGTCTCTCTGACAGTGAAGGGTTTTAACTTGGCCACACACCTAAACACCGTGCCGGAGCTTATAAACAGAGCCTATAACAGACCTACGCTGGACACACTGATGAACAAGAGCATTCTGGGAGCTGTGAAACAAAAGAATCTAAAAGTTAGTACAAAATCTTCTAATATTTGGAGACAATAATTTTTACGAAGAGGCTACTTTTTTTTTTTTTTTATTTCAGCACATGGCCAGTGATGAGCATGCCTGTACTTTAAACTTCTGTTACAGAGATTCTTTAGTACAAGTAGTGGAGGATAAATCACAAACCTGTGCAGCTGAAACAAGACAATTGCATGCCAGTCCCTCCAGGAGTTTATGATCACATAAGTTTATTGCTTGTAATTTTTTAAAATGTCTGCAGATTTAGGCCAAGACATGTCATATGACATCATCACAGCCTAGTGGGCATTGAGCCAAAGCCCTGTTTGAATCCCATGTGTTTAATGTGAGTATAGAAAGTAATGACATGGAAGTTTAAGTGTGATGAAATTTTACCAGTTCAAGTCATTTTTTGGAAAGAAAAGAAAAAGCACAAGAAATGGGAAAATTCTGGAAGCCAAAATCATGTGATTTTGGCTGCAACAATCATAAGAAAGTCTACTAAGTCCTGGAGGAACTGACATGTTCAGACTTTGAGTGTTTATTCATATTTGCACAGTAGGCTATTAGTCATCAGTGTCTTTTGTTTGTTTTTGTTTTTCTCTATATGTCCACAGAAAGGAAAAAATACTCATTTTTGACTGTCACAAAAAAAGTTTTGTATTCATGTAGATTGAAACTAAATTTGTCCACTTTTACTGTTCCGGTTGAAGAGCTTGCATGGATAATGTATGACCTTTTCAGTATCAGGAACAAGCATGTATGTGGAAGTGGAACTGAAAGTGAGATGAAAGTGTTATATAAGTCTCCTCTTCCTAGCATAGCATATAGAGAGCATAACAAAATTAAGACTAGAATAATTGTTTTTGCTGTCAAGGTGAAAAGAAACTCACACAACTGATATGCAACTGGTAAAAAAGTGTGATGACACTATGGTCGCAAGATTCCTTTGTCCGGAAAGACATGTACTCCCTTGTGTCTGCATCTATATACACCAACACACTACTTACATTATTTAGGAATTAGCTTGTCATGTTTTCTTACTTTGTTAGTTGTTGCTTTTTTTTTCTCGGCAACCAAAACATGGGACTGGGCAACAGATTATAGCCTATACATCAACCGACCTCTTGTCTTCATTCTGTTCTTTTCTGGGATATAACAGGTCTTGTTGGGAGATGTAAAACCTAGCTTTTGTATAACTTGTTCTTTTAAACTACACAATTGGTTTAAAGTACGCAGAAGCTTAAATATGTTTCATCAAGTTTGAAATGCTGAATATGTTTATGATTGTTTATCTTTTTTCTAGCTGATTTTAGGCCATTTGCCTCTGAACGGTTCACTGTGTTTGATCATTTTCCCACAAGGTCTGTTTGTTATACTTGTGTTTGTTGCATAATTATGGTGTTCATTAACACATATTTGGAACACTACAGAAACTGGCCAAACAGCGCAAGGTTCGCTATGATGAACTGTCCCAACGTATTGACCGAG
Organism: Tachysurus vachellii; assembly: GCF_030014155.1. NCBI lineage: Eukaryota > Metazoa > Chordata > Actinopteri > Siluriformes > Bagridae > Tachysurus > Tachysurus vachellii. Next base: position 14,601,708 of record NC_083464.1, on the reverse strand, counting down.
AGAAAAAAATGTTCGTCATCAGTCAGAAGATCCAGACTCGCAAAGACCTTCAGGTGAGGCCACCTTTCCACAAAGCAGTGTACACACACACACACACACACACACTTATGTGCCTGCAGCACAGCAATCAATTCAACATAAAACTCTTAGCACACTTGGGAAAGATGTGTAAGGAATATAAGTCTTCTCCTATAATCATTGATGAGATTGGCGAATAAAGAGCAAGGGGTCTGAGATACAGAATCTCTCTAAATCATCTCAGGTCCTGTCTTGTGGACTCTGCTCTTCAGCTCTTACCACATGTTTCAATAATTCTCAGGTCAGGGGACTTGGATGGCCATGTCTAAAGCCTGTTTCTATGGTCATTGAATCAGTTTGCTTGGATTTGTACATATGATGTGGAACATGTCCTTGCTAAAGGATCTAGCTATGACCCCATCTTCTTGCCAGAGGGCAACAATCTCCACCATGATCCTTGGAGAAATTTTTGTTTACTTAGAAATGCAATTTCATTGTGCTTGCACACTGACAATAAAGTTCTTGCATCTCTAACATCTAGCTGGTATTTAATAGCTATTGCCTAATTTATGAATGCCAACACACTTTAGACTTATTTGATTCTCTAACTTTCCTCCTGTTGATGGTTTAGCAAGTGAATTTGGGCTTTAACCTACTGTACATATCCCAGGTATTATACATATATATCCCAGTTTTTGATTACACATTAAGAGTTTCTAACTTCTCAGGTGAACTTAAAGCAACGTATGAATGGAAACATGCATCAGTTACATTTTTATTTTCATTTTTTGCTCAAGGAAGTCATTATTTTTTTAGTCTAATCGGTTTTCTGGGATCTTTCTTTATTGGAAAAGTGTTTCTTTGAATGCATTTACTTCAGTTACAGATTTGAGTTGTCACACAGCTTCACTGTAAAATCAAGCTAATTAACCACAAATCTCAAAAAAAAAAATCTCTCTCTCTCTCTCTCTCTCTCTCTCTCTCTCTCTCTCTCTCTCTCTCTCTCTCTCTCTCTCTCTCTCTCTCTCTCTATATATATATATATATATATAAAAAATTTTTTATTTATGTATTTATTTTTTCTCTCGCTTATTTATTTATGCCAATAATTCTGGAGCGCACGCATGTCTACTTTCAGTGACTTGATCAGTCCTAAAGGTTTTCTGATTGACATGTGGCTTGTGCTTCATCACTAACAGGACAAGAACAAGAAAGTAAAAGTGAAGAAAGAGACATCCACCACTCCTGCTATCTATAAATTTGAGACCAAAAGGAAGAGATAACCAGATCGATTAAGGAAGTGACATGACCGCTAGCTGGGGAATTATTTTGGTTTATTTTCTGCCCACTCCCAACACACACACGCAGGAAACTGGTTTTAATTTTCCTTTTTTTGAAAGCCTGCTGTTTTGTAATGTTTGTATATATCTATACTAATAGACTTATGGTTGTGGTTTGTACTGAAATAAAACCTTCTGTAATAACACACTTGTGTAGTTCTTAAGAATGATCAGTAGGTGGCAGTAGCATATCTTTCTGGCAAATGAACTGTGTTTTGATGGAGACAAATGAGCAGGGGCAACATTTCAGCTATTTTTCTAACTTCTTTACAATGTGATTTTATGGGTTCATGTAAAAAATCAAATTACAAAAATATGTTTTGATGAGTTTATGTTCATGACTTGGAAGCGCAGACTATGGAGCTCGATCAAGATGTTTGTAGAGATGCTGAACTGCAGTTCAACTTAATAACCTTTATTTGTTTTACTTTATTTTTCTTTTGATACGTTAAGTGATCACAGTTAGGTGGAATTGTTAGTTTAGTAGGATTCCCAGTTAGATTTGTGTTATTCTAATCTAACAAAGCAGTATAAAATGTTTTGCAGTATTCACACAGTAGCAAAGTAGCTTTAAATGTATAGAGGATAAAATTTCTTCACTTGTAGCTGATTTTAAATGTCATAAATGCGGCATTAAATACTTGTGTAATTTAGACCAAGTGTGTCTTTATGTAAATGTTAAATATCAAAATTTGTCCATTAATTGTGAAAACGGTCCTACTAAAAAGCTACCTGAATTTATTACTCATGCTCTTCTTTTTCCTTATAAACGTGACAAAGTTTGTACCAAAACATTTCAACATTTTTTCCCCCCATCCTTGAACTGATTACTCAGTGTGGCTGTGGAATGGTGAAGATGAAATTAAACTGTCTGTAACAGTTCCTCTGAGAGTGTGTAATTCTATTGCCATGCTCTTGTGTTGGCTTTGCGGGCTGCAGGCCGAAGATTCGGACTGCTCTCTCTCTCCTCTGTGAGCCTTGATCGATCACATTGCTGGCAGCAGCTTCATAAACGGGCCCCATCCATCAGCCTCTCCGGGGATGGAGGTAGAGGAAAAGCCAACGACAGGGAAATGTCACCATGTTGAGGAGATGAAAGGGGCAGGAGCACTGCAAAAAGAACGTGCGTGCCAGAAAGTAAAAGCATTCATCTTTTCTTGGGCCAGACCGTACTGGCTGTGTTTAACTTATTAACGTTTAACAGTAAAGTTACATGCAATACTTGATGGGCCATTAGCTGTAGTTTTCTCATTGTTTCCTATTTATTTGAATGGAGTAATGAATGCGTGTTCAATGGAATGAGTGACAGACGTGCACACACACAACCCCAGTGATATTTAGCACAGAGCCCCTTGGTGACATGTCGATATTGACCTTGTGTGTTTGCACGATTTTCTACCCGGAGATAGCAAGACGGCCCCCTTTGGCCGTGGCCTGCCTGCGAGCGTGTACGTCACTGTGGTTCCCTCAGTGCGGGTGGATGGGTGGGGGGGTCAAACAGCCGTGTGCGCAGTTTCACAACGCTTCCGCCTTCTGTTACACAGTCGGTCCACTGTTTGGACTGAAGTCTGCCTTTCATTCATATCCACTTGGAACAGGGAACCGTGACGAGGGGTCAGACACCGACCCCCAGATTTTAAAGATATAGGTCAGAAACCACTCATTGTCCTGTAATATTTGACTAACTAGCTGCTGTGTAAAAAGCTTCCTGACGGCTGAAAGGCTTTGTTTAAGGGCTTTGAATGAAACCACAGCTTCAGACAAATCTGTTCAACATGTTTTTATAAGTGAGTTATACAGGGATTTCAGAGCCAAACCTGGGAAAACCAAGCAGGAGGAAGGAATACACACCAATACATCTCCCACCACAATTTGGCGATTAGGAGGAAAACAGAAAACCCAGAGGAACTGAGGAAAAATAGGAAAAAAATTCAAACAATACAGAACTCTATCTATCTATCTATCTATCTATCTATCTATCTATCTATCTATCTATCTATCTATCTATCTATCTATCAATTATTCTTTGAAATGTCTTCATTTTCTTTAATACAAATTTTGCTTTAAAATCTTTCTTTTATGAGTTTCATGAACAGTCTCCAGAACAATTCTCCAAGATTAACATGCAAGCAAAGTTCCTATAAAACTACACAAAATTGTCTGTGCCTTCATGCATTTTTAAAGAAAAAGAGTTGTCACAGCAGAAATACTGTCTATATTTATTTTAGTGCTGTTTTCTGCTCTTCTTAGTAGCTTTAAATGTTGCAAATGCTTATTTTCATTATTTTTAAAGTTATCTTTGCTTTACTGCCTTACTTTACACAAAAGGCTTTTAGGCTCTGAATCCACCAGGATAATGCAGTTAAATATGTAGCACATTAATGCATGTTTATATTAATTTTCAGCATAAATAAATAGATTTTTTACATAATCAGCAAACATATTTTTAGGATGTGATGTAATTTACCTAAAAAATGAGCCAGGTTTTGTTTGTAATTTCTGCATCTGTGCTGTGAGATGAGGTAGACAAAACCACTGGTAATGAACTTCTCAAGAAATCCTGAGTGTTGTTCATTAACTGAATGAGGTTCACCTGTGTCGAGGCTGCTGCTACTGTTGATGTCATGGGTTTGCTTAGAATTTCTGTACTATTTGCTTTTCTAAATAAACTTTTTCCAGATCATTTTATATATATATATATATATATATATATATATATATATATATATATATATATATATATATATTTATAATGAAATGTTGTCTTAATACAAAATATAACAGATACTGTAAGTCTATGAACATGAGTTATTTAATCAGCTGATACTAAGTCCAAATATTAAACTCTTTCAGGCCAGGTCCTGAAGATGAAGGTCTCAGCTGAGCAGAGAGACTACCTTTCTAACGTCTCATACGCCTCAAAAGGCTGCCTTCATCTATGAGGTTCAGACCCTTTCTAATCGATTCACCAATTACTGAGAAGGGGGATGAACAAGTGGCTGAGGGAACAGTGACTCGGGGGTTGAACACCTCATATCTGGACCCTTTAGCTACTGTGTGGTGTCACTTGGCTTTTGAAGTAGACGACTATAGAAAGACAAGGAGGGGGTATGGTCTCTGAGCCAGGAGCAAAATGTATGAAGGAAAATCTTTACTGAGAGAGAGAGACAGAGAGAGAGAGAGAGACAGAGAGAGACAGAGAGAGAGAGAGGTGGGATCACAGAAAACCCTTTAAATTGCCACTAATGAGCCAAGAGGCTGGTTGGATAGAAGCACTTGAATTGATTAAATTTGCATGGGAGTCTAAATCACAGTAAGGTCTCCTCCCTGGTGGAATTTGCCCCTACTGTGCCCCCCACTCTCAACTGAAGAGCTCAGTGTGGGTGAGAGGACAGAATGGGATGGGATTGGTACCTGACAGCTCTCACCTATCAGCATGGGTATTACTGTTGGTCCATCACTCTCCTGTTGGTGTCCATTTGAGTCAAATCAAGTGTTTTTTTATTGTCATTCCTCATTCCTAGTTTGTATACACTGGAACAAAATGTTGTTTCTCCAACAATACTTATAAAGAAAAAAGACGCAGATCACAAGATGGAAACTGGAAACTGGAAACTATTGGTAGGGTAACACCAAAATGTTCAGTAGAGCACAGACTCCCTGCCTTGGAATCATACCCCAGCCCTCCACATGACGGACAGTGATACATTAAACTAAGGCGGAAGTTCCTTCACCTGAGAGACATGTTCATCATGGTTTAACTACAGAGTCTAACCTTGTCTCCCATGAAAGGCTGTGTTTGTAGCGAGTCCCTTACAGTTCACCACAACACACTAACAGTTTACACAGTCCTTTCTGACCTGCACACACTGCTGTTTGGAAACTAGCTTGAAAGAAGGTTGTTGATTGTTTGATGTAGTGATTGTTTTCTCTTTAATTTAGTCTTTTCTTGCCATTTAGCTTCTCAGTATTCACATTTCACTCTCAAACACTTTCTCTCTCTTTCCCTCTGTGACTGGTCTTAGAAGGCTGTGTGATTACTGTAATCAGATCACTCGGTTAATCAGAGTGTGTTCGTCAGTGTCCTGATGAGCGGCCCTCGCTGATTGTAATGTGGTGCCTCTGTCTCAATGGCACCCCTCCTTTTCATACTCATTTTTTTCTGTCTACACACCACATGACAGTGGCACATCCATGCCAATGACATTATTGTTAGAGTTGGACGAGAGATAGATAGCAGGAAAATGAGAAGTGGGTGTTTGTAGGATGGACATGGGCAAACCCAAACGCTTTATGGTCCTATCTTAGAAGAGGAAAAGGCTTTTGAGATTGACAACATTTTCTCTCCACTCTTCTGTTTTTTTTCTTCTTCTTCTTCTTAAATTTCTTTCTTTTTTTTTTTTTTTTAAAATAAGGAGTCCAAGCACCAGGGCTATGATGGCAGCCTCATCAGCCAAGTCCCTACAAGGGCTGATACAAATTAATTAACCTAATTAGAGGCTGTGATTGCGGGCATGATTGTCGGAGTTTGGGGAGGGAAGGTGGTGGGAAGGAGGGGGCTGTGCTGCCAGCTATGGCTCTGAGGCTAGAATGAGGCAGAAGGTGTGGGAGAGAATCCAGAGCTCTGCATGGCTAATGAGTTCTACAGTTATATTCCCTCCTCTCCTGCAGCTTTCCTCTTCCTGACTTAGTCCTAATAAACCTCTGTACTTCCATCTCACCATCACGCAACCACCGTTAATTTTTCTTTTATATTATCTATTCTATACTAATTTTATTCTAATAATCCTCTTTGTGTTATTTTTTCTAGTTATTTTTCATTTGATTAATCTCTTACACTCTTGCACTGGAGTTTTTGATACTGAACATCAAGCATCATTTACATTTACATTTCCAGCGTTTGGCAGATGCCCTTATCCAGAGCAACTTACATTATCTCATTTTTATACAACAACTGAGCAATTGAGGGTTAAGGGCCTTGCTCAGGGGCCCAACAGTGGAAGCTTGGTGGACCTGGGATCGAACTCACAACCTTCTGATTAGTAGCCCAACGCCTTAACCACTAGGCTCCCACATGCATCATCCCTACTACTGGACACCACAAGATCTCTAACTTTAGTGTGTACACTTTAGAAACTCCTTATATCATATGCACCCACACAAAGCAAGAGCAGTACTGGAATTCAGTGCTATTTGTTTTGGAAACAGAACAAAGCTTTTTTGGAGAGTGAAGCAAAATGCTTTTTCTTGCATGTATCAGCACTTCTAATTATCCTAATGAGTTGGGGGAGAAGGGCTAGGACCATTATCTTCCAAAAAAAAAAAAAAAAACAAGAAAAACAAAAAATAAAAAGCTCCTTAGAAGTGCAGTACTCTATAACCCTCTGGTAGAAACACAACCCCTGTCCAACCTTTGCATGATTGCCATGTCACCCAGATCCAACATGATATATATAGTTGGAATAAAATGCATAATGATTAGAGGTACAGGCTACAATGGGGTGCAAATATTGAATCTATCTATCTATCTATCTATCTATCTATCTATCTATCTATCTATCTATCAGATTATATATATATCTGATATATATATATATATATATATATATATATATATATATATATTATATATATATATATATATATATATATATATATATATATATATCTGATATATATGTAAAATAAGATTATATATCATCTTAATTTCTTTTTTACAATGTATACAATGTACACAATGCAACTAAGGCACAGCTTGCTTGTTCAGGTGACTTTCTTTACCTGATATGTATACAATTTTGTTATGTGTAAAATCATTTCAATTCAGTTAAAGTGAATTATTTAAAATGTACATGTGTGGAATTTTATATGTGTGGATTTTACATGCATTAATGTATTAGAATCCCATTTCTAATAGGTTTTAATAAAAAAGTAGTCAAATTTGGAAACATAATTATGGCGAGACACACTGACATGTATGTAGATCTTGAAAAGATGTTGATGGGCTACTTGTTAGTCAGGAACAGTTTGTACACTTCCTTGTATTTGATTCTGTTTGTAATTATTTGAATGAATGTTTTTGTGGTTGTCAGGTGTTTTATTCCATTACTGTTTTTGTTTAGTGGGCCTTAAATACTGATAATATCCCAATGATTCTTCTTTCTCATTAATACATGTAGCTCATCTCTGTACAAATTAATTGAGACATCTTATGCCCCTTTTTACTAATTTAAGGTCACTAATATGGGTGCACAATCAAACAAGCTAGCAATATACAAATAATTACTAACAGAAGAAGGTTTTATTTTCCTCTGTGGGTCTTCTGAACAGTCTCAAATCCACTCACGCTGTGTGTCAGTAAAATTCCAATGTTATTCAAACTTCACTTCACACAGAGTTCAACATTGTAAAATTTATTCTGACACATGAATTTGCATCTTTAAACAACAGCACAATTACTCTGGCTGTTTTGAACTCTGACAGGACTTTTGTCTTTGAAATTGCAGTGCAGTATAACCAAATGCATATACATTTACTTGACCTAAAGTCATAGTATAGGCATAAAGTGTATACATGGGGCTTGCTGTTGTATCACAAATTAATTTAAAAAAACTGAAACATGTTTGCAAAATTTTGCAGTTTTCCATTTTGCAAAGAAAATGATTTAAAATATATAGTTTGACTGGGTTGTGCATTGCATTGCATTTTGCTAGCAAAATTAATAGTAATGTACTGTAAAGGCAGTTTAATTCTGTTTATTGTATATAAGCATGTAGTTAGTTAATTTAGCAATATTGCAGGATCATGATTCTGAATATTGATTCTGATTCTGATTGATTGATTCTGATTGATTCTGAATCATGATTCTGAATATTGTCACAGCTGTGATCTGGTGTAGGAAGGAGCCCACAGACTGAGTGCTGTAGCTAATTCATGTCGTGCTGATTTTTTTAAAATAACAGCACGATTGTAAGTGTGATATTGCTGTAATACGGTAGTTCTATAAACAAGGTGCTTCCAGTGAAATTGGTGATCTTTCTTTGATTTTCCTCTGACAAACATTTCTATTGAAAGTCAAATGTCATATTCATTAAAAATGTATTGTTTGCCTGATGCCTTTTGCTATTGAGGTAACGTCTACAAAAGTATTAAATAAAGTAGTTCAACTATTTTAGCAAGCAAATAATGAATACATATTGACTATAAATACAAAGTAATGGAAATATTTTGGTGATAATATATATAAAAGCTCTGGACTGGTAGCATTTACTGAAATTCTGTGAATGAATTGTCTTTTTGTAAGTTTTTTTATAGCACATAGTGTGTTAAGTCGGATATTCAGCAACTTCTTTAAAATCACTTACTAAGGAGGATGTTCCTCATGTAGCTCATAGGTCTTAAATCACTCTGGATTGCTATGCAAAGGTATATTTTCATCAAATAATCAGAAGAGCCTTCTGCCCTCACAGCTTTGCTACAGTAGACAGTAACAGCAAACATGACTGGATGGATCAAGCATCTGGAGACTACATATGGTCATTTAACCATTACATTTTCCCATTTAACCATTACATTTACATTTATATGGACTGTATAAGAATTGGTACAGTGGTACAGCACATCAAGGTATTTTATTTAAAAAAAAAACAACAAAAAATACATTTCTCCTTGATATGGTCACTTTAAACACTAGTTTAAGTGTTGACAATTATGGAAGGCCCTTTACAGCGCTCTCTTTCTTTTTCTTCTCCCTCTCCATCTCTCTTGTTCTTTTTCACTCTTATTTTGAGATAAGCAGTGTGCTGTGAGGAAGAAGCAAATAAAGCTCTTAAGGATTCTTCTCTCATTTAGCGGTCACACTTAGGCTTTAATTAAGCTGAGAGCGATACCCCAGCAATGTGCTGATGCTATCGGGGCAGTCAGGGCACACAGCGAGATGAGGGGCTGAGATCGGGCTCAAGCCAGTAAGTGCTTATACCAGAATCTGTGTGTGCGTGTGTGTGTGTAAAGGCTTAGCATTGCTCTCAGAGCTAAACAGCTGTAGATCGGCCGCTATCAGATATTTATAAGAGCCTCATGAATATGGATGGCTGGTGAGATGGGACTGATGTTTGTCCTCTAAGAGGGGATGAAAGGAGAAAGCGCTCTTCTCCCAGAGCGACCCAGCCAGAGCCGCTTGGAGAGAAGGGGGAAGGAGAACGGAGGGAGGTGTACAGAAGAACAAGGGTTGGCAGAGGATTTTACTACCTGAAACAATTCCCTAGCTGCCAGACAATTTCATTTGGTTCCTTAGTTAGCACTTGTCCTAGACAGTAAACATAATAAATTTGTCATTTGGTGGAAATTGAGTAATATATACACTAACCACCACTTAGGAGTGGAGCTGCTAACATCAAGCTAAAAGCCACTTACAAGATAAACTTTAAGATGCATGACATTCTGATTTTAATTCTGGTAGATTAGGTGAGTGCTGAAATGGCTTGACTGAGTGCAGCCTTGGTCATTCTTGGTTTGGCCAGCAGAACCTGGAAAACATGTGACCTGTACCTCTCATCTCCCCCGTCAACATCTAATCCATTATGATTAATTGCTTGGAGCAAAGCTACCTAAACTCACATTAGACGATGCCAATTACCATGATTGCAACATTTTAATATGGTTAATAGACTGATCTGACCTTGCCTACTTGGTAGGTATGCAGTACGCAATAGTGGAGCCATGTGGAGTGGCCATATTTAGAATGTTAATGGTGAAGCCTGTAGATTCATAGCTATGATGGAGTGGGGGAGAACAGAGTCATGCATTTGAGGCCAGCAGAGTGAGTAGACGTAAAAAAGCTATGAATGGACGTAAACATAAGACAGAACATCTTCTGTTCTTGTGAAACTGTATTTGTGAAGCAAAACACAAAATGGCTCTATGGTCGAGACTCTGACCATGCAACCTTTAAAATACCTTTGTTCTGAATTTCCCTGCGTAGGAGCACGGCAGGGACTGTAGCAAAAGACGTCAGAGTGGGCGCAAAAGCGGTGGAGAGGGGGGGACAGAATTTGAAAAATGCACCCCGAAAGACTGGAGAGGTCAACATTTTGGTTTTTGATTCCTTTGTGGAGTGGACAAATGATCCCCAATGCTGGACAATAATGTTTTTATGGGACTCAAAATTTTGAGATGAAACAGTTCTTTGTGGGAGTGCAATAACCAACACGTGGCTAGGCTTGAACTGCTGTAGCCCTGCATTGTGTCTAAAAAGCATAGTGGCAAGACAGTTTTTGGCCTTGGACTGTTCTACCCCAACAAGCAGCCACTTTGTTCCAGAGGGATAAGAGCCACTCAGAGAATAAATTACCTAAAGGAGATTTTGGCTGATGCCAGCGAGCCCTGGTGGGGACAGTGCTCTGGTTCTGCTCGGAGAGATAATGTTTCTATCTCGTCTGGGACTGTCCTCCCACAGCCAGGGTCCTGGAGAACAAAGAACTGCTCAATGATTCTTCATATTCTACTTCTTCTTCTTCTTCTTCTTCTTCTTCTTCTTCTTCTCCTTCTTTTTTTCTCTCTCAAACCCTTTTGCTTGATAACTTCATAATTAATATTATTTTCTTTTTTCTTCTCTCACTCTCTTACTTTATGCTTGCTTTACACTATGAATATTAGACAAACAAATCTACTCTTGAACAAATGGAAATTTTATTTATAGAGTGCTTTTAAAACCAAACTGCTGAACATACGGGTGCTTCAACATAATCAACTTTACAAGATCAAAAAGCTAGCATAAAAATCTAAAATATATCTGCTCATTATATCATAGAAATAAGCTTATACTTACTGGTATGTGAAGCCAACTCATGTGGTTATATTATTAACACAAATTGAAGAAACCGCTGCGTAATTTTACACATAAAGATCACATATCCATTGTATGTAATCTATAGTACATTTGAGAAACCATTGTGTTTAGTTTTTAAATCAATTTTATGATACATATGGACCTATCATAAGGATATTTATATTAGTCAGTAGTAATAAACATGTTCATTTTAACTATCAATCTAAACTGAAAACCATAAACTTTTTGAATGGTTTTGTTATACAATGCCAGCTGTCCATATTGAATGGAAGGGCTGAAAATGTTACTATCTACCAATAACCTGGACTTTCATGGTCTAATCTATCTGCCAATAACCTGGACTTTCATAGTCTAATCTATCTACCAATAACCTGGACTTTCATAGGCATAAAATTATTACACATACACAGAGGAACACATGACTGCAGATAGGAAATCATTCACGATTGCTAAGTCTGTAATTGCTGTAAATGCTGTGACTTAGTGGGCTCTTTCATTTAGTCCACACAAAACTCACAGTTATGTAATTTGCACTTTGACTGGACAGTGTTTGCTAAGTTATTAATTTTTAGTTTCTCCTTCAAATGCATTTTGAAAAACCTAGTTTTGTTTGCATCAAACTTTCATAATCTCCATATTCATTGGAAACTCCAGTATCAGAATTCTCAGTCTCTAACCATTCTCATTTCCCTTATCTCTGTCATCTAAGATCCCACCAGCCCACTGGTTCTGGCTTCATTCACTTCATCTGTGTCTCTTTTGACTCTGTGTATGCACACATCACAGGTTCACATGCTGCTCCCTGAGTCTCATTTGTCTCCTTTTATATCGCAAAGTCTTTATTCACTAATGTCACTTTAGTCACTTTATTTGATTCATACTCTATTCTACCACCATACCAACCCCAACTAAAAAAAACTTACACACAGAACTGAGATTCTTGCCAAATCTCACCCACAGCCTGACTCTCCCCTATCACATGGTGAGGTAGGGACAAGCATGTGTTTCTTTTGAGAAATCTGAAGCCAATCTCCACGTCTTTTCAAACTGTTGCTCATGTTGTCACAGAGCTTCATAAACCAATTGGATTAAAGCTCTATCTGCCTTCTTCTGCATGCAGGAGCTCACAGACACCAACAATTGACTAGCATCATTCTGACTGACAAGGGAGAGAGAGTGTGCCATCCTTCACATCCAGAGAGCAGAGACAGTTTTCCTGTCTTTTCTGTTGTGCAATTTGCGAGTCATTACAATTTGTCCAAATTGCCTGGTACTTTTTTTTGTTGGTTTGCAATGTTTCATTTTCTTAATAAACATCAGTATTGTTTTTAAGCTGCATACATCTCTGTTAGCCTAGTCAAAGCTAAAGTGTAAACCTCTATATACTGGTAAGAGTATTCTTTTGCATACTGAATTATATTCTCTCCTTTGACTGCTCCAATATTTTAAAAAAAATAATTTGTATATGGTATATGCATTAATGAGTGCTGGCTGTCTGGTTATCCCCTGATTAATGCTATATGTTTTCTGTTAACATATAGTGTGTGAGTGATGGGCACATAATCAATAGATCAATCATCCCATGTTATTGGAAGTGGTTTAGTCTTTGTGTTAAACAGACCACTGTTCTGTCACTCAGGTTTTCTTGTTTCATGTTTGATGGTACAGTGAAAGAAGTGAAGCTGGTGGAACTCAGACACATGCCAATCAGAGAAGGAACAATTTTCAGATTGTTCATCTCTTCAATCCCACCAAGTTTATCATAAAATATCCATTCCCTCTATGATATTCAACACATCTGAAGGCCTCTCAATGGTAATGACTTGAAATGGGAATTTCTGATAAATGTGTGGAGCAAAGAACTCAGGATCGCTCTCTGTCACAATGAAAATGGCACAGGGGAGACCCGAAAGCAAAGAGAATAGCAAAGAGAATAATGAAAAGCCACTGTAATAGATAGAAAGTGAGAGAATGAGAGAGAAAGAGGGGGCATTGTTTTGAGTGCACACGCTCAGCTTGTATGTACTGCCATCTTGAATTCCAACCATTCAGATGGCTGGCCTGTGTAGGTCTGAACTCCAACGCATTTCCCTGCTTCACTTACAAGAGACACATTGAAATGGCACTGGCATGGACATCTGCACCCGATTGCTCACTACCCTCCCCACAACACATACAAACTCACACACATACTGTGTCACCATTGTATGTCCAAGCAGAAGCTATATTGCTGCCAACACAAGCCTAAATACAGTAGACAGTCCTGTTGTGTGCGTATGCCCAAACCCAGTGTGCATTAATTGGACTGAAGGTTGTGTGGGGCGAGGAGCAGATGGGGGCGTGATAGGGCAAAGCTGTTTGGGGTTTTGTAGCTAAGTGCTGACCCCTAGCATTCCTCTGACTCTCCTTGTTACGTGGTGACGTGGGTGGGCTGCTCGGCCTCTGAACCCCAGGGAGAGCTCTTGTGTGCCTATTGTTCCAGAGGTGCACTATCACTTTAGTAAATCTGCTGAACCCAGATATCATGTAACCAATATAATGACTCATTGGCTTACATATATTCTTAAGCCTTAAGACTTATGTATATAGAATAGTTTTCTTGGCATTTACACTATATAACTCATAAAACATCCTTCTGATGGGACCTTTAAATCCCTTCACCAAAGGGGTTCACTTTCCGGTTCCAGACAGTTCAAAGACAAAATGTTTTTCCATACAAAAAAACATTAAAGAGCACTTTACTTAAGAGTTTAGGCAGCAGACCTGGTAAATAAGCATAGCTTTCATTTTTCTAGCATGAGCATACAAAGCAACCATACAAACCAATGAGTAGAAAAAGTTGTCAATGGTATATAATATTGATGATAATCCCAAGTATGTTTAAAACTCTACAACTCAGAATATTGTACTTGATTGTGTGTAATTAAGCACGGTTTTTCTTTAAAGTACTTAGTCAGATAACTACATTGCAACATTTTACTTGAATTTTGGAGTAAATCTGAGATTATGTATAAAAAGAACATAAGACTTAATTCTCAGTAGATCACTTGCACTGTGAAAATGCCATCACCATTGTCAATTTTCCCTGATTGGTCCCTGTTGGGCATTTTTGGCCTTTTATATACAAGTTGAGAGAGACAGTGAGAGAGAGCGAGAGAGAGAGAGAACACAGGAAGCTGTTGAGAAGCTGCTCATCTATCGAAACCAGGCATGATGGATGGATGAAAAAGAAGTAGTGGGGATAGTGAATGGGTCAGTGGTTGGATGACATCGGCTCACCGGAGTTGATTTGGAGGCGGACATTTGAAAGCAGAGCTATAAATGGTTCAGCACAGTAGGCAGTTAAGCACCTGCTATGATTGATGGATCCTTGGTAGGGATCTCCTGTGTTGGCTTTGGGTGTCTAAGATGAAGGAATGAGGGGAGTGATCTGTCAGAGACCTCTTTACTTTTTTGAACACTCAGCTGTTTGAGCTGTCTGGTGTTTGCTAAATCTTACACTAATTACCATGATGGTCATCGTGTTGATGTAAAATCAGACTTCATTGTGTATCTGGAACAAAAGAATGATTTTTGTCTTACTTTTAGTGAATAGATGTAACCATTATTTGTTAATTGATTGCTTATATTTCGTACTGGATCTGACCATAGAGTAAGTACTCTCCAGTCCAATTTCTGTTGGTGGACAGTCCTTCACTCAATGACCCTTTTCAAGATCACGTGAAGAACCCTCTGAGAGCTCAATCACTGGCCACAAGTCAAGTTCCTCTGGTGTGTAAGCAGGCCTGGGCGGTTGAAAGAGCCTTTAGCCTCCCTCCTTCACAATCTGTTTATCCTGGGAGGCACGCAGCCCCCCAGAGGGGACCCGTGGATAACCTGGTTGCCGTCTTATCCCAGGCTTCAAACACAGAGCCAGACTGAGGCAGCCAGTGGCATGGCAACAAAGGCACATGTGAGGAAAAGCCGGGCCTGTAGAAGTGAAACCTCACTAATTGACGGCTTGAGGGAGTGGAAGCGATGGAAAAAGAAAGTGAAGAGGAGAGAAAGCAAGATGTGAAACTGTCAGCCCACCCCCACAAAACTTCTCCTCCTGGCAAATGCACACTTAAAACACATGATGTCTTTTTCAGGGTGCATTTGTTGCTTTTTTCTTCTCCTTATAAGAAGACCCAGAAGGCATTTGAAGCCTGTTTTACTCAGCTGCCCTAGGTCCTTCCACTGAGCCCAGTTGTCAGTCTTACCAACTAGACACACAGTGATCTACTGTCACTCACTCCATCCGGTTAACTGCATGTCAAGCACATATCCCCCAGTTCAAATCTATATAAATCATGCTTAATACAGCCTAGGACCTCAATGATTTGATGTGAACATATATTAAAAAGCCACCTTTCTGTGATGCATCTTAGGAATCATATTAAATAAATTAACTAAATACCTCCTTTGGAATGATAATTATAGTGTTTAATGAATTTGAATCAGATTACATTAAATAACAGGAGATGATTATTTCCCTGAGGATTTTCTGTTAAATTATTTACCACTTTATTATCTGGATGGATTGTCTGTACACACTGGCACATGCACTTGTATTTGTGAGCTTTTCAGCAGAGTGGTAGGGACAAAAATCACATGCACACAGATCACAGCTTTGGAGTATATCTGTGTCGGTGTCGGGGTGGTTATAATGAAGACATTACAAGCAACATCATGAGGCTTGCAGAGGGAATTAGTCTGGTCAAATAGATGAAGGGTAACATATTTTTCACTATACCTTTGTAATGTATTACAATATGTGTGTACTCTGCATGTGTGCACTCTGTAATCGTTCAGTTGAAAAAAAATTCAGTTGTTTCTGCAAAATGAGTGAAAACACATTTGAAAGAATATCAGGAATTTTTCCCCTCTTTTTTGATGTGGTTTGACATCTTGTTTGATGTAATATTTTATTCAATGGTTGTAAAGTTATGTCTAGTGGCCATGTAAATTGAGACAAGTTTGTTTATAATGAACAAAACTAACATTTGCAAGCTATGAAATAGTAAAATCAGCTTGACTAGGTATTTTTTTTAATTATATTGATTGTGAATGGCATGAAATCCATCAAAAATATATATATCTGTTTTACCAATGTTCTGCATGATGTACCTTGAAATGTCACTCTGAAGACAGTCACAGAAAGGTGTGTGGTGAAGGAAAAACGTCTGCTGCAGAGGGAGACTGAATGTAGCTAAGAGAATGGTACTTCAATCTTTTTTTTTTCTGCACTGGAAAATGATCATTTATATTTTGGTTTTGCTTTTTATAGATAAAAACTAAGCCAGAATATAATGTTGATGGTGAGCACAGTAAAGTTCTGAGACAGCAATTACAATGTCTTTCTTTGCTTTATAGCTTCTTATTTTATATTTAGAGGCATTGTCTTAAGGCTTAGAGAAGGTAAAGTTTCCATGCTCAAGGTTTTAAAACTTCACCTTCTTAAACTGTTGAAACAATATCTCTGGTCATATCATGTTTTTTTCTAATATTTAATAATTGGTGATAAATTATTGCTATGTTACAATATTATATCACATTATATTATATATCTGTGTCTCTGTGTGCATTTGTTTTTGGTGTTAATAGCAGTCTAAAGGTTCATCAATAAACTAATAAAAGAGGGGAAAATGTAGGTTTTTACCTTGTATAGTCATCAGCCATTCTATTAATAGTGTACACATGAAACATTAAATATTAAATCCAATTGAAACATCTTAAATATATGCAAATGTGTCTAATAATAGTGCAAATAATAGTTTATTATATTTAAGCATGTGAATCATTTCAAGTTTGAAATTTCCTTTTTTTATTTTATATTTTTGCTTTTATCAAACACTCATTTCTATAAAGAAATAAATTACTTAACCAATTTAGTATCATATTGGGTGTGAATGCTCTAAATATTTGCAACACAGCAATACAAAAGTTTTTGGCCTTATCACCTCTAACATTACTTACCTCCCTTGCTTCTCCTGCTGTAACACTTGGTCCAGGAGACTTTAAATGAGATTAGAAGCGTTAATGGGTCTCTCTCTCTCTCTCTCTCTCTCTCTCTCTCTCTCTCTCTCACACACACACACACACACACACATACACACACACATGCACACTAAGCTCAGAGCAAGACGTAGCTTCTGCTGACCTTTGTTCTGATCTAAAAATCAAAGAGGTGGCAGCAGTGGGCCAAGGGATTGCTGGGCATGGGGGGCGTCTGTATGACCTCTGACCCTTGGGGGCGTGCTGTAAGGAACAGTGGGCCCATAGCCCTGAATGTCAGCCCCCTGGGCGCAGACATGGCAGGGCCTGTAATGATTTATGGGGCAGGGGTGCCATCGATGGCTGCTCAGCCCTAGGGAGGGTCTAAATGGTAACTGTGACATCGTTGAACGTAGAGGTTAAAGGTGATCAATAACAAGGCTGGTGAAGAGAAGAGAGGGAATGTGGGAGGGAGCATGAAGGAGGAAGCTTGGTATTTTTTTTAATTGCTTCGCTCATTATCGGTCGCTTTGTATCTCCTCTCTTCTTTTGTGCATCAGTAACTTGCAGGCAGAGTTTGGTCCCTTTTACTGGTGAGAAGGTGGTGCAGTGGGTGGATGCAGGCACTGGATGGTGGACTGTCACAGCTGTTTGTGTTTTAATGCTTTCTTTGTGCCTTTGCTTCTGCCTGCTGTCCACTCTTTCGCTGTCCACTGATGTACTGATTTATTCCAGTTTTTTTTTGTATTCTAGCACTGGTTTAATGGTTTCTTAAAAGGTGAATAAAATGTGACATATGTTTGTATTTACAAGGGGGGTATATGGAGTGTGAGTGCAAAGGAGCACTTTGGTTTGTGTGAATGTTAAGCAAAGCTGAGGTCCAACTATACATAGATGGAAATGCAAGCATATAATAATAATAATAATAATAATAATAATAATAATAATAATAATAATAATAATAAGAAGAAGAAGAAGAAGTAGAAGAAGAAGAAGAATACAGTAATAATAATAATAATAATAATAATAATTATTATTACCATATAGTGTAACTGTTCTAGGGCTTCCGTACCTCCTAATTTCTGTGTACATGTGTCAGGCAACTGATCGCTTATAAATAAACTAAAAACTTTTAGTGTAACCTGCTTAATGAAAAAAAGAAAGAAAAACAGATTATATTGAAAACTATATTGAATTTTGATAGTTTACACCTGTTTTGACCTGAAATTATTGTCTTGTGTGTATCTGTCCACACTTCCTCTGTCCATTAGCACATTTTCCGTATTCCTCTTCTATCTATCTTCTTTCTATGTGAGTCTGTCTGAGTCTGTCTGAGTCTGTCTGTCTATGTGTCTGTCTGTCTGTCTCCCACTCTCTCTGAGTGCCTCACTATGTTTGAGAGTGTGTGTGCTCCCCTTCCCAGTTTCACTCCCACCCCCTGCGTGTATGAGTGGCTCTCAGAAGTGAGCTGATTAAGATAAAGACTGGGCTGCTTTCCCTAATCAGATCTCCGCATCTAAATCATCTGTGTACATTTCTAATTACGCAGTCGCGCGCCACGTCCTTGAGCTCAGCGGCAGGTCTCCATTTCATCTCGCATCGTCTCTCTCCCGCCTTCTCTCGTTTCATCTTCCTTATTTATTTCTTTTTTGGTGTTGTTATTTTGGCTGTTGTGAGTCAAAGGGCTCATTTGCACTTGTCTCTTCTCTCCAGTGACAGAGGGCAGGGCAGGAGGCCCAGACGTAAAAAAAAAAGACTTGCAAACTCCTTTACCCTAGCATTTAAAATATCATGTTTGAGACTAAAGTTTTATTTGCTCTGTACACCTGTCTACTATTGTCTCAGTGTATGTTACAATTTAAGTTTCAGAATAAATGCAAGAATATCCATGAGAATTATAGGGGGAAAATGCCAATGATTACAGTACAGTGCAGAAAAGTTTATTCTACAGAGACACAACATGCATATAGGATGAAATTGTATGATGTGTTGCAGTAAAGGGTATGATGGTTATTACAGATGCACAAGACGTCTGCTGTTCTTAATGAGTTTAGTTTATAAATTATTCTTGCATCACATAATCAGTGTTTTGATGCTGCTGCACTGTTTAGAACGTCAAAATGTTTTGTTAAGAGAAAGGAAAAAAAAGAAATTGAACCGTATATTTACAGTATATGCAAAAAAATTGTGCTTAAAAATTTGGTCATGTTAACAGTTCATAAATACCTAACAAACAAATAAACGAAAACAAACTGAAAAAAAAAAAATCATTGCTCTTAGAAATAATTTGTGCTGTTTTTTTCTTAACTGTGTGTCAAGAGCCTCCCACAGATAATAAAAAAATAAACTTTAATTTAGCTGAGTTGCATACAAATCATGAAAATGATAATAAATAATCCACTTTTATGACATTGATGGAAAGACCTTGAATATATCCAAATGCATACAGCCTTCCCATTGTCTAGCATTTATTCCTTTAGAGGCTTTGGCAGTTGATATTGTTCTTTCTTTATTCAAGAGTCAGCCTTGTGATTTAAGTGTTAAAAGAGCAGTCCCCCAGGCTGACCGCCATACAAAAGCAAGGTTTGAAGGTGAAGCTGTGGGCAGCCTATGGCATTGACTTCGTATTATGTTTGAGATTTTGGCCTTATGGGTGAGCTATTAACTTTGCAGCCTTTTCCTAGAGGAGGCCCGTGCTGGAGAGCAATTTCCTAGAGGAGGCCAGTGCTGGAGAGCAGTGGTAGATCAGAATGAACGCTATGCAAACTCACAGTACAAAATATTAGATAGCAAATATATCAGCAAAATGATTGGAGAGGATTTTTACCTGTACTTTCATGACTTGCGATGAATTGTGCATTTTCTCTCTACACTAACTGGTAGATGTGTTATACTTTTACATGATACATTCTATATAGTATTTTACCAAACACCTAATTTAATAAAAAAAAATTATGTGGATTTGTGTCAAGTTGTTATCTGATATCCAGCTGTATTTTATTATCAGCTAGGTGGCTAGGATAGAACATCTTTTGGTGGGGTATACCAAAACACAAATTAGTACATATATTTTTGTCTATCACTAACAGAAAAATAAAAAGAATAAAAAAGTTTAGATGTCATTGAACTTGGTGCAGTACTAAACATGGCTTAGGGAACTTTACAAACCAACCCCTGCTTTTAGGTCCCCACCTATCCACCTATAGGAGAAACCTATACCTGCAGTGTCCTGTATCATAAATAACACAGCAATATCTCTCTCTTGTGCTCTGCTGAAGCTTTTCATATGGTAAATAGTTGATCACTGTGTGGCCACATTGCAGCCCATCTTTCATGTAGTTCTGAGAGGAAATCTTCAGGTGTAGAATAGAAAGAATTGTCGATGAAAAAAATGAAAAAATCTTTTTCTCTGCTCTCCCCTCCAACCCCTACTCTGCCCTTCGTTGGTGGGTCATGTATTTATTTGATAAATGAGAAAGAATCAGACAGAGGTTGATACAGTATGAGGTATAAGGGAAGCTAAAGAAAGAGACCTGGAGCGCTTAACCACCTGCTGATTAAAACTGTTAATGGATAATCGACTATTCTGTCTTAATGTATCTACCTCCTTAACTATCTGATGCCTTACAGCCTTGTTTAAACATTCTAATCCCACATTATTTGGTTTTCTTTTTATAAAAGCCCACTGCTATATAGTGGAATTCGTAATTATTTGTAATCGGGTCTCTTCATTTGGAACAATTTCAGTGAAATTCATAAAAGCAGGTAGCACTGTGGTCCTACACCTCCACATCTGATCCTGAGCCTGTGCAAAGATTCACATGTTCTTCAAGCATTCATATAGGTTTCTTCTGGGTTTCTCTGGTTTCCTTTCACCTCCCTATGGTGGATTGATGACACTCAGTTAACCCTAGAAGTGAATGTGCTTTTGAATGTGTACATTGTGCCTTGTGATGGGAAATGGAATGGATCTGCTGCAAACCTGCTCAGGATAAAGTGTTACTGAAGATAAATGAATGAATGAGACATAAACCTGCATGCCAGTGGATGCCAGTAGTAATCCAGTATGCCAGTACATCCTTTATATCATTGCTAGTCTGGATCTTAAGTGGGGTTGATAGATTTTGGTCTTAGTCTTAATAAAATATGTAAGGTAGAGGGTTCTTGCTATTAAGCTAGATGCTTATACAGCATTTTAATGGGATTCACATATGTTCACCAGGATCCTTGGCATCACTTCACACTCTTAAGGAAAAGACAGTAGTTTAAAATAGCAATAAATGCATTATTCAGGCATAATTAGCAGCATTGTTGTAGTGTTTGTAATGTCATTAATAATACTCTGCAACCAAATAATGCGCTTAATGTTATTTATCTGTTGGCAGATAGATGCGACTAATCCTCATTCATTTGCCGTGGATCAATGCAAATCCGCTAGCGTGAACGAACCTCCCCCCATGAGCCCATGGTTCCTAATGTATTTTCTCACCATTAACCAGCTATAATCCCTGCTAATCATCACTAATCCACATCTCCTGAGTTTGATGATATTCTCCTGATGAAGGAGGCAGTGTCAGCCCTCACACATGCAACTGCAGCTGAGATATATGGCTGTGAAGACTCTGAAAGGAGGAGGAGAGAGAGAGAGAGAGAGAGAGAGAGAGAGAGAGAGAGAGAGAGAGAGAGAGAGAGATGCTTTCTATACAAGCCTGATGGCACTAAATATCTGCAATGACTCTTCCTATGGCTAAGTATACTTATGCACAAACAACCAATCTGCACTTAGCAGAGCTGCACATCTGCTTTATGTGTTTCATGGAGAATCTATAGACAATCCTATGCTCAGTTATTCACCTTTCCATCTTTATTATGTCCATGTAGAATCCCTGAAGTCTTTCTGTATTAACCTTAGGATTGTCTTTATGCAGTTGTAGAAAGCTTAACTCAAGTTTAACTGCTTACACTTCATGTAAGCAGAGTTGGATTAATAGTTAAAAAATGGCTCACTGACAAGTAAAAGTATGTTTGTGTTTTCCCTTTCAGCTGCATAGCTGTAGTAATATTATGTACTTAGGACTAGAGCTGATACAAGTGTCAGCATATTCAAAATTACTATACAGTTTGAAGAAATGATAAAATGGATATAAATGATAAAATATTCTATTCAAATGGTGCATGGGTAAAATCGTCATTTAACAAAATATAAAAAAAAAGCTTTATCTTGGTAGAAAAATGGGGTGGCAATGCTGATGCTTAAAATTTATCTAAGGGTAATTTGACTGTTTATATTTACGATTTGTATATATTTTTTTGGAATTGCAATACAGAAAGTTAGAAAGCTATTGTTAGAGGAACACAAAGAATAATTTCTAAGCTATTTAAAAAATTTGATTTCTTAGTAAAAAAATCTTACAGTTAATGAAATATTTTAATCCATACAAGCTCATAACTGTTCTGTGTACTTTTACATGTATGATCATTTGAGAGCATAATTATATCAAGTGTAAGTTTTTCACTCCATCTGAATTCTTCAATCTTGCCATCTTGTGCTGGTCCACATTTCAGCACAGGAATGATCAAAGGTCACTTTATTGCCTTTCAGGTCAAGCACATAAGGCTCTAAACATGTTCAGTGCTCTTTTGTACAGTATGTGTGCACTCTAACTCTATCTTTGCTTATCAGAATCTTTCCCACTTTCTAACTCCGTACATATGATCTAATGAAACCTTTCATGCAATTAGTACAACTCAGTGCTTGCCTTATCTTGAAGTAATTAATAAATGCAAAGATATTCAAATGGTCTCTTCTTTAACTGGGTATAGAAATAGAATTGCAATGAAGCTTTAAACCCCAATCCAATGTATCAGTTCTATTTTATCAATGGTGTGGAATTGGAACCAAATTTTTCGAACGATGGCTAAAGTGAAGTCATGAATTAAGGACAGTTTACATGTGTAAGTTTGTTTATGGAAATTTTCCAGCACATTAATCCTTGTATGTCTGTATGGACATACAAATGTATGTTTGTATGGACATTACTGTTACATCATGATGTACAATAAACAGTTTATAATCAATTAATTATCTATCCTGAATAAAGAAGGAGAGAGAGAGAGAGAGAGAGAGAGAGAGAGAGAGAGAGAGAGAGAGAGAGAGAGATTAAATAATAAAAAAAAAGCTTAAATAGATGCTTTTGATTCTTATTTTGGCCAAATCAAAACTAAATTTCGCAGAGGCAACACAGCACAACGATTGGGTTTAATGGCATGATGACATTGAAAACTGTCTTTGCCAGAATTTACGATGCTTTTGGGAAACTGTGGTCTAGGTGCGATCTATAGGTACATTTATATTGAATCGTTTGGACGGTAGGGGGCGCATTTGCCTAACAATTCCACTCCTCAAGCTCTTGAAGAGAATGGGGTCTCGTCTGATGCCCGAGTTGTATGACAGAATATTTGACTGGTATAAAGTAAAAAAAAATTTAAAGTAATTCATTTTTTGTTTGTTGTTTTTTTTTCTTTCTTTTTTTTTTTTTTTTACATTTATATTTATCGAGTTTACCTCATAATAAAACAACATCTGTAATAATAGGATGTAACAGAGTCATAATTGGTCATATTTATCATTAAAGGTGTCAACCATCCCGAAGAGATTCAAAAAAAAGCAGAATATTAACATAACTATTAATGTTTATATTGCAGTGATATAGAACATTTATACATATTGTCTATCATTGCTTTAAAGCTTACAAGTTTTATTTTTAATTCTAAATTACAGAAACAATCTGAAACGAAATGTTTTACTGAATTAGTGAAACAAGTTTTAATCCACTGTAACTGTAGTTAAAATAACAAAAGGTTTATTATTGTCAAAAAAAAAAATTGACGTTTTAATCTTTTAACAGCAGATCAAATGGTTTGATATTTAGATATAGTGTATAGGTGAAATAGTGAAACTAATTCCGGTTATGAGTAACACCCCTAATAAGCCTTTTTCTTCTTCATTTACTCATCTGCACTTTCTTACTTTTTTCATTCTTTATCTTAACTATTTTTCCTTGGACAGTTTCCCATGGACATGCTATTTCGTGTCAGTCTGTGAGTTCATATGATTTCATGTGTGTAATTGTTGTAACCTTAACAATTCCTAAAAGTCTTTTTTAAGTCGAATTAGTTTTAAACACTGCGCACACTGTAATCGACACGTTTCAGCAATCGCGACTTACAGTAACTTAACAACACATAGATTTCTAAAACACATGAAATAACAGAATTGAATACGTTATACTCAAATATATAATACATCTGGAAGGGCCATATGTCCAGCTAAAAGCACATTTCATCGGTCTCACTTATGCGCTTTGCATTAAAATAGAGTGGACTGAAAGTCGCAGTGCCATATGTTCAGTTCAAACACAAATAAATATTAGCAAAGTGCATCATTTATGATGCACATAATATGACCAAATGTGTGGGTATCCTGTAACTATTTTAAAAGGTTTTAATAAATGATTCCTGATTCCTTGCTCGGGTTGTTTTACTGTACATTAAAAATGTTTTTCTTTTTGGGGAAAAATAGAAGATGAAGATAGAAGGGGTGATATTTAAGTTTTCCCCAAAAAGAAGAACATTTTTCATGTATTGTAAGAAAGCCTGAGCGAGAAGAATCATTTACAATTATTAAAGATGGAGATTAGAAGATGAAGTTAGGAGTGATATTTAAGTTCATCTCTGATTTTTCCCCAAATAGAAGAACATTTTTAATGTATTGTAAGACAGCCTGAACAAGGAAAAAATCATTTACAGGGATAAAAGATGAAGATGAGAAGATGAAGATTAGAAGATGAAGTTAGAAGGAGTGATATTTAAGTTCATCTATGATTTTGTGCACTGCAAGTGAATTGTCTACGATATTAGATGAATCGGTGTATATTCGAATAACCTCGCTTCAGCATTTTGGTGTTCACATTGATGAAATTGAGTTGTGTTGATTTTTACGTGTTTTCATATTATCCATTTAAATGCAGAAGTGTTTCCCACCAGAAAACACCAGTAAGTATCAGTTCCATTAACAAGCTGTGGTGTTAACTTTAATCTGTCTGTGTTATAAGAGCCAAAACAAACAGTGGATGTTGGACCTATTTTTTATTTACAAATTTGATTAAATATGCTTATCATTTATTTATCTCCTGATTTTGACAAAACACACTTGAACGAATAAAGGGAGCAGCATAGAGCAGGTGGAGATACAGTGGTGATGATACTGAAGCTAAACGATGTGTTATCTATTATACCCTATTTTATTTGTTTTATTATTCTTTATGTATTAACCAAAATATGAGATCTGTGGTGGAGAATGTGGAAATTTCATCTTAAAAAAGACAGAAGCCAAGTTCTCGAATATACGTTTTATGTAAGTAATAAAATATTACTATAACATAAATATAAACGTGACTTTGCAGTCTACATTTCGCAATCAACATACAACCAATGTAGTAAACAAAAACATTTGTAATTCACTGCAACATAATTAACAGAGCCAAACAGAAAGCTCCGAACAACTTTAAGAAATAAATATATAGATATATAAATGGTCAAATCCATAAACGAAATATTAAAATATCTTCTTGGAATTAGTAAGTGTACAAAACTGCCCGGAAAGAACAACAAAAAAAAAAGATCCAAAACAAACTCAGAACAAATACATATGTTTACATATTGGACATATTTACATATTGGAAATAATAATGACAGCTATTTGTTTAAAATCTTTTCTTTTTTTTTTGTTTGTTGTTTTTTGGAAAAGTTGTATATCCCACACGATTTGAAATAACAGAATTGCAAAAAAAAAAAAACTTCATAAAATAATAATAATAATAATAATAATAATAATAATAATAATAATAATAATAATAAAATGAACACCTGCTCCAAACTGCTCACTCACAGATGCCTTGAGAAACGACACGAAACGCACGACTTATTCAGGATCCCTTTTTTATGTCCTGCTTTCAGAAAACAATAAATAATCCCACATCGGATAATTTCATCAGCACAATCAGTCTTCCTCTATTCGTTAACAGACCGGTAGGGAATAAATCCGAGCGACCACAGATATGTCCAAAAACTAGAGTTCTAAATAGTACGTCCAAATAGTTGTATACTATTTTAACATACTAGTTAGTACGCCAGTGTACGGACTTGGGCACAGCAGAGCGCACGACCAGACTGGGCCGATGGTAATAAGACATAAGGAAAGGAGTACAGCAGAATAGACGGGCGCTGAAATTTACCTGAGATACTACTTTTATTTCCATTTTCGCCCTTTCAGTTTCCAAAACTGGTTTAGCCTGTGCCGGAAAAAACACTGTCGATTCTTATAACTCTGGATGAGTTACGGATAATGTAAACAAGAAAACGTCTCGTTTAGTTATCATGAAAATAATAAATAAATGCGAGCATGAGAACGCAAGAATAAGTGCTTATAACAAAAGAGTGGAAAAAAAGTGAACCGCGAAAATGACAATTTGGTTTGTTTTTAAACCATGTAGGCTAATTGACAGTACCATCTTTTTTTTTTTTTATAGTTTAGAAGAAATCAGGTATCTGCTCATATAACGGACATTTGTAAACAAGATACATCTCCAAATTATGGCTCAGTGGCTTTGTCAAAATGTTTGGGTTGTGGTTACTCGAAAAATACACAAAAAGGCCAAAATGGTCAGAGAGGAAAACAAATACAACACTGAAACGTAAAAGGTTAAAACATCCCGAATAAAGTAAACATCACAAAATGTTCTGACAACTATACGGTAACAGTGAATCTGTTAATTGTTAGAATGTAGAAAACGTGTCCTTTGTTGACAACAGATCAGACAACCACCACCATCACCATCACCTCAGATTAAAGCCTGCGACAGCAATGAGAAAAAAACATCTCTTTTGTGGCATATGGCTCCTTTTGAGCAGCGCTGAAATAATCGAATTATTATTTTCTCCACCAGAACGCCTTCAAATCAATACGTTTTTAGTGAAAACGGTTTTCTCTAAAATGCACATCAATTCGACTCTGCAGTCATTCATGCGTTTTGTTCCCCTTATCATTTGCGTCCCATCTACTGTTGTTGCGCCACAGTCTCCGGTCTGCGGCGAGAAACTCTTTTTCACCCAACTTTGCTGCGTGCATTGTCACTCTGGATAACAAATGCAAAAAATTAAATACTGTGAAATCCCTAGTCCCCTTTTCTCTATCGATGTTCTTTTTTGTTTCTGTTGAAATAAGAGCTTTTACTCAGGAGTACAGTCACTGGACGGGACTTTGTAGCGTGTGGTGAAGCGGAGGGGTCTCCGCCTGTGAGTAAACGTCCTCCATACTTGGATGCGCGACCCCCACCGGGGTCATTCTTTTCTCTTTCTGTCTTCTGTTGCAAAACCACACGCGCACGACCTCTTTCTCCAGCTGCAGCGTGCCGGCCAACGTGCTGATCTCGTGCGCCGAGGGCTTTGGGCACTTCAGGAAGTGGTTCTCCAGCGCCCCTTTCACCCCGACCTCGATCGAGGTCCTCTTCTTGCGCTTGCGGCCCTGTGCCGCGATCTTGTCCAAGTTTGTCGGGCTTCCCGTGTTCGAGTCTGTCTCCTCTAGCCATTTGTTGAGGAGCGGCTTAAGTTTGCACATGTTCTTGAAACTAAGCTGCAGTGCCTCGAACCTGCAGATTGTGGTCTGAGAGAACACGTTGCCGTACAGCGTGCCGAGCGCCAGCCCCACGTCCGCTTGCGTGAAGCCAAGTTTGATGCGCCGCTGCTTAAACTGCTTGGCGAACTGCTCAAGGTCGTCGGAGCTGGGCGCGTCCTCGTCTGAATGGTCCTGGTGGTGGCCGAACGGCTGCTGCGGTGACTCGAGCTGATGTTCATGACCGCCGGCATCATCGTGCAGCGGCTCGCGCATGCCATGATGCAGCGATGGTTGCGGGCTCAACATAGCATAGCCCGTCTGAGAGTAGACCAGTGACTGGTGGCCCCCGGAAGCGGGCGACAGCGGAGACAGGTGATGCCCGGTGCTGCTCGGCGCCCACGAGCCGTGGTGGCCGTTCTGTGCAGCTTGGTGAACCAAATGCGACCTGTGGTACCCACTAGTCAGCTCTTCTCGGCTAGCAGGCACGCTGGCCTTGTGCTCAGGCTGCTGGCCGAGGTGCGTCCCGCTGCTCCAGTCAGCCCCGGATGTGGGCAGCCACTGGTGGTGCGTCAGGCTCATCGGGTGGCCCGCGTTGGACGCCGCAAGCCCTTGTAGATACTCGTGGTGCATCATCTTCTGCACTTCTCGATAGGTCGTGCCCTGGTGCATCCGGTCCGAGTCCGGGTGCATGAGAGGGTTGGAAGGCAACGAATTATTCCGTGGGATATACTGAGCTGTCGTCGCCATGGCTCCGACTCCGAAAACTGACGCGCGCTCCGGAGCTGAGAGAGCTTTTTAGAGCGCGAGCGCGACAGCCCATGCGGGGAGGCGCTGGAGCAGCGCGCGGACACGCCTCCCCTGCGCGTGTATTGGCTGCTGGCCGCCTCGAGCTCTACTGACGCTTCGTGTTTTCCCCTCGCGCGGGCTGCTTGGTTGGCTGTCTCCCGCCGCGATCCCAGTTACTTGCAATTGGCGGCTTTCACAATGCTTTCTCTCGCTCTTTTGAAATCCCTTTCTTCTTCTTTTCCCCCACTAGTCAAGACAGCGAGTAGCAAAGCCGTAGGAAATCACTGGCTGGTGGGTTGTTTTGCAAATGACCACGTGGGGGAGTTCCGCACTCTTCAGTACGGGGGCAGAAGGGCCCCCCTTACCGACTGAAATTAGTACTGTTAGTAACTGTAGCTCTGCTCTCCTTTTAAAAGCATCAGTATTCTAAAGTATCCCAACAATCCTTCAAATGATTCATGTAAATCACTTGACTGTATTGACATAAGTGTTTTATGTTGAGTACAATGGTAGTTTACAGTATCGATGCAAAGCACTTATTATTCATATAATGGCAAAGAAAAAATGATAGACTCAAAACCTCACTGAATGTCCTCACGCGCTCAAGTTCACTAAAAGACCACAAATTAGCATTTTTCATAGGATTATTTAAGATTCCTACATGTAGTTTCTTCAGTGTCGTTTCCCATATCTATATTCAATAATGATGACATTCCATGCATATTTCTACTTTTTAGAAATTGTTCAGGATAAATGTATGTATTTCATTAGAATTATGATGTTTTTTTCTTTTTCTTCTGTCATCCTCGTCAGTTTCGCAATGTTTGAATCTAGCAAATCTTACCCGAGCTACAATTATTTCTTTTACAGCTAATTTTTTTTCCATGTATCCCGAAACAAACAGTAAGAAATCCTGCGTTTTTCTCCTGGCTTCTTTTCGCACCGCTTTCCCGGCTGATCTGATTACTTTTCTCTTCACGTTTTGTCCCAATAGCAAATTACCAATTCTATGAATTGCAAAGCAGCCTCTGAGACGCTGAGGGGTAGAGAGGGGGAGATTGTGAAGATTGAAAGGGATCTTTGCAAACACAATCACGTTCTTAAATGGAAATGCGGGGCTTTAAACAAATCTTACATCTCTCCTGTTTCAGTCGTCTAAAACTCCGCAATCAGGAACACACACTCCTTCTGCATCCGGAGCTGTTGCTGAAGATATTTTTTGGTATCATTCCTATTTTAATTATTTAATATAATGTATTTTTGCTAACGGTCGCATTTGTGCATTTGTCTTGTGTTCAGTGGGCTATTTCCACAGGGTTTTGAATAGAAATGCAACGTAATATTTGGGAAAACCAGACTTGAAAGCGAAAATGCTTCGATTTGGTAAGTTTTCACTTTTCCTTTCAGCGTGTCCTTTCTGTGTGTGTGTGTGTGTGCGCCCACGCGCGCGCACGCGTGTGTGTGTGTTTAGGGTCACAGGTGCTCCTCACAACTCTTTCAAAGGCGGGGTTATGTCCAGTCATACTTTATTTATTTATCTCATTGGCGTTATAAGTAAGATGTAGCCTATCATAAAGGGTATTTATTAAACATTTGGTCTTCAATGTATTTATTAAACATTTATAGAGAGGAAGAAGGCACAGTTTTTCAATCTATATTCTTCTTTTGCTTGATAACCATATAACATTTTGGTTTATAAATATTCTACTTTTCTGTATTAAGCCAATTTTCAATAATATTGCATGCTTTTTATATGACAGCCTATTAACGTAGGCCGCAATAATCCTAATCCTAACATTAATCCTTATATGTCGTTATGCGCTATGCTTCTTCTTAAATCGAAATACTGTTATTTACTTCAATTATATTATATTCTGTTTAAATAGACCAATATTTCATTCCATATCAACTTCGCTCACCACTCTATTATAGGATATCAGTTTGGTCTTGTCATCATGTAAGTGTGTGACATGCTCTGAATGAATGTAGAGTCTATCAAACAGAGCAGAGTAGATGACGGAGACGTCATGGATGGTGTGATACAGAGTTTATCCTGAGCCTCAAAGCTCTCTTTCCGGGACGCACTTAATGAGCATGCTTTACTGTCCGCTCCTGCTCATTTGAGAGTCTATAAAAAGCCCGATGATCGCTGTTCGGGGAGTCGAGGCAAAGCAGAGGCACAGACCGACTCTTGTAGTTCCCCCGCTGGCTAAAAAAGCACGCAGATGCTCGCCGATAATACGGCCTTGTGTGGCGCGGGGGCATTTTTCCCTGGACGCGCGAGGTTGCCATGGAGAGGCTGCTGAAAGGACTGCACTGATGTGTCTGATGAGTGATTTGCGTTACAGGAAAAAGGCAAAGAATAGGCCCTGTTCTGTACGATTTCTATAAGACAGTAGGGAACAACTGTGCTCTTTGACCATCGTGGACGCACTAAATTTGGCTGCAGCAGTTAACGAAGTTTAAGAGGTTAGACTTATGTATAACTAAACCAACTGCACATTTCTCAGATCAGCTTTTTATTTTTATGCTTAAAACTTATTTAAAGAAATGATTCAGCAGCCGTAAAGAATTCGTATAGGCAGAATTAGTCTTCGTTTGCAGACTGATTTGCCTCATAGTAATGATTTTCCATAAATGCTCGTCTACGCCTTAATTGCTTTTACTACATCATTATTCTCTACGTTGCTCTGATTTTTCTCAATAGGCCACGCCCCCTAATCACGTGACTTAATCTAAACTATAATAACACTTCCATATCCTGACTATAATCAGAATCAGCCCTTTATATATATAAAGACGCCGTGCATTTTATAGACATTTTCAATCAAAATTTAATCCTTTAATTGTTAACATTTATAAAAAAAATAAAAATGACAGATAATACATCATTTTGTTTCCCATTATGTTTATAACATTTTAATATTCGTTAATTTAACTATATTAAACTCATGTATAATATCACTATTACATAACTCTGAGTTATTGTTATAGAAAATGAAGATTTTTAAAGGAAACTTTATAACACATTTGATGACTAATTTCTATGAAATAATTACTTCCAGTTCGGATAAGCGGTAGAAGATGAGTGAGTGAGTGAGTGAGTGAGTGAGTGAATTACTTCCAGTAACGTTTTTCGT
This sequence comes from Tachysurus vachellii, assembly GCF_030014155.1. NCBI lineage: Eukaryota > Metazoa > Chordata > Actinopteri > Siluriformes > Bagridae > Tachysurus > Tachysurus vachellii. The sequence goes on along the minus strand of NC_083464.1, from coordinate 14,569,887 downwards.
TACTCTGTGGCACTGATTTATTCGAATATACGAAGTTTCTGATAATCCATATGTACTGATTCATTTAGTTTGTCCAGTTTTTGTATTTATTTGTCATTTAGTATGCAATTGAGTATTATTATATTACTGTAACATCGTAAACAAGTCGAAAAAACATATAAAAAGGAACTAAAACAAACCACAGTGTAGGATAATGACATGTGGTTGACGTGACAGACTTAAACACTGTGTAGGATAATACACACTATAGTGTAGCTTGACGTGACAGACCTAAACACTGTGTAGGATAACACACACTGTAGTGTAGCTTGTCGTGACAGACTTAAACACTGCGTAGGATAATACACACTGTAGTGTAGCTTGACGTGACAGACATAAACACTGTGTAGGATAATCAACACTATAATTTAATTTGACGTGAGACTTAAACACAGTGTAGGATAATAAACACTATAGTGTAGCTTGACGTGACAGATATAAACACTGTGTAGGATAATAAACACTATAGTGTAGCTTGACATGACAGACTTAAACACAGTGTAGGATAATAAACACTGTAGTGTAGCTTGACGTGACAGATATAAACACTGTGTAGGATAATAAACACTATAGTGTAGCTTGACATGACAGACTTAAACACAGTGTAAGATAATAAACACTAGAGTGTAGCTTGACGTGACAGACTTAAACACTATGTATGATAATCAACACTATAGTGTAGTTTGACGTGAGACTTAAACACTATGTATGATAATCAACACTATAGTGAAGTTTGACGTGAGACTTAAACATTATGTATGATAATCAACACTATAGTGTAGTTTGACGTGAGACGTAAACACTATGTATGATAATCAACACTATAGTGTAGTTTGACGTAAGACTTAAACACTGTGTAGGATAATAAACACTATAGTGTAGTTTGACGTGAAACTTAAACACTGTGTAGGATAATAAACACTATAGTGTAGGTTGACATGAGACTTAAACACTGTGTAGGATAATAAACACTATAGTGTAGGTTGACATGAGACTTAAACACAGTGTAGGATAATAAACACTGTAGTGTAGCTTGACATGACAGACTTAAACACAGTGTAAGATAATAAACACTAGAGTGTAGCTTGACGTGACAGACTTAAACACTATGTATGATAATCAACACTATAGTGTAGTTTGACGTGAGACTTAAACACTATGTATGATAATCAACACTATAGTGAAGTTTGACGTGAGACTTAAACATTATGTATGATAATCAACACTATAGTGTAGTTTGACGTGAGACTTAAACACTATGTATGATAATCAACACTATAGTGTAGTTTGACGTAAGACTTAAACACTGTGTAGGATAATAAACACTATAGTGTAGTTTGACGTGAAACTTAAACACTGTGTAGGATAATAAACACTATAGTGTAGGTTGACATGAGACTTAAACACTGTGTAGGATAATAAACACTATAGTGTAGGTTGACATGAGACTTAAACACTGTGTAGGATAATAAACACTATAGTGTAGCTTGACGTGACAGACTTAAACACTGAGAGTTGCCCTGTTTCCCCCCCCCAACTCTTACAATTCCTATTCATTAATAAAACATTACGATAGACGCAAACCTAAAGTGTTTTAATTATATATTCGCCTCACATAACTTCAACCGCCAAGTCTCCCTTTTCCACTCATCCATTTAGACATTTGTTTTGACAGACGTGGCTAATGGGCGCCGCGCTTCCCGTTTACAGAGTGCAACTCAGGTACGTCTCCAACACCCCCCCCCCCCACCCCCCACCCCTTTGGCTAACAAACTCAGGCCATTGCGCCAGACTCCCGAGGGAAACGCGAGGGGAACGTTTCCTCTTTACGGTAAAAAAAAAAGGTGTACGCTATCTCTCCACTTATCTTTGGGCTAATTAGGCGGGGCTCTGAAGACGCCGACATGAATATACGCGCAGAGACACGCAATTAGTGTGTGTGTGTGTGTGTGTGTGTGTGTCTGTGTGTCTGTGTGTGTGTGTGTGTGTGAGAAAGAGAGAGACAGACAGACTGAGAGACAGACAGTTTCCTTAGTTGTTAGTGTTACACAAACTAAACAGTGGAGGTGCTCTTCCTCTCAGCTCTGTAGAGTGGGATTGAACATGCTTGTGAGAAACGGTGAGATCAACCATATCATTTCACACAGATTTTGTGCATTTCTTCACTATGTATATTTCATTTAAACTGAACAAAAACTATAGAATATATACAAACACTTCACCCAAATGTAATGTTTATTTTGATGGATTTTTGTTTCAATTGTCTATGTAAATAGTAATGACAACTTTTTTTAGTGATTATATATTTAAAAAAAAATAATTATATATATATAATTTATATACATTAAATGTAAATTATATCAATTTAAATTATAAAAAATGTAATTATATTAAATATATAAAAAATTAAATATATTACTGTTCCAAGTTCACAGTTCAATTTGTCAGAGAATGTGCAGGGTTTGCATATGTTATGTTTGTAGTCCTTAGCTTGAACTTATTACAATTTTCACACCTTCAACATAAATATGCTGATAAAACTCTCAGTGTGGCCACAGCTGTAGACAAATATAGTCAAGTCAAGAAGCTTTTATTATCATTTCAACCATATATAGCTGTTGCAGTACACAGTGAAATGAGATAACGTTTCTCCAGGACCAGGGTGCTACATAGAACAAAGACAGAGCTAAGGATTTAGTAAGTTAGTCCTACTCACATAAACTGCATCTGTGCAACCTGGTGCAAACAGTGCAGGACACGGCAAACAAGACAGAAAGACAGTGCAGGACAAAAGACAGTGCAAACAAAAAATTACAAGACAATACACAAAAGACAATACACAAAAGACAATAAACAGAAACAGCGCCAACCAGTGTAAATACTGTATGTTCAGACAATATTACGTGTGCAGAAATACTGAATTTACACTGTATTATAGCAGCACTTACCTGAGATATTGTACAGGGTTGTGCAAAACAGCAATCAATCAACTGAAATGTCAGACAGATTGTGCAAATAGCAAAAAGTGTGCGAAAAACAGCATGTAAACAGACTGATGGATATATATTGGAAGTGTGTGTATTTAGTATAGGTCTGTGCAGTCCATACAGTTGATGTGTGCATGTTGTGCTTAGTACAGTTTAGTTATTAAGGAGTCTGATGGCTTGTGGGAAGAAACTGTTACACGGTCTGGTCGTGAGGGCCCAAATGCTTCTGTACCTTTTTCCAGACGGCAGTAGGGTGAAGAGTGTGTGTGTGTATGTGGGGTCATCCACAATGCTGTTGGCTTTGCGGATGCAGCATGTGGTGTAAATGTCCATGATAGAGAGAAGAGAAACTCCAAATATACAGGCAAATATACTGTACATACTGAAAGACTAACAGACACACACACACACACACACACACACACACACACACATACACACACATACACGCACACACACACACACACACACACACACACACACACACACACACACACACACACACACACACACACACACAGTTGCTGTTTTAACCTGCATGCATCTGTCCACTGAGGCCTCAATCCTCTACTTTCAATTCAAGGTGATCTTTATCCTGATGCCCCTCCCGGGTGTGCACTTGCCACCGACTTCCATGAAGACATGTTTATGTATGTATGTATGTGCAGAGGGGAAGACAGGGAGCTTTTGGAGGAAGCTGGTGCGATAAGCAGTGGAATTTGTGCTGCCTGAATATGGATGGCAGCCCAGCTTTTAGTAAGCAGCTGATAGAGAAGTAAACAGCTAGTGGGCTGAAGGGGTTGGACGCATGCACCTGAATACATTGGGGCCTTCTTCTGTCTATTACCTCAATAGCTGTTCAAATCCCTATTATTTCTTCTCATTACAATAATGTAGTTTGCCTGAAAATGTTGAAAGGACTGCTACCACAGAGACTAACTTTTTCTGATCCCTGTTGAAATATACTTAAATTCAAGGGGAGATTGTAGCATCAAACATTTTCAAATAGATTTACATATGATTTACTATCAGCACATGTTTTTGGTCAGACCAACAAACAAAACAGCATGTCTTGTTTTAATCCTGTAAAATGCTGGAAGCTCTATATTTAAAATTGTATTACATTTTAGTGGTATTATCCAGTATAATCATGGCCCATGGTCCTGACAAACAGAATGATGTAGCTGCATTGTTACTGAAGTTATATATTCCTTAGTTAAGTCTCTTGCTCTAAAGGTAAGTTACTAAAGGTTTTAATTAATTAGTAACTTGAAATGTTAATCCAAAAAGCATTAAAAGCAGCTAGTCACTGAACATAATGGAAAAAAATCACCAGGTTTTCTTAATTTGTCAGTATGAAACTAAATTTTTATCGATGCAAAAAAATCACTCCTATGCAAAGTATTAATCATTTCTGGATTACTTTTTATTCCTGATGTAATAGGAAAACAGTATAAACTAACTGCTGATACTTGAAGCTTAACAACAAAACTGGAAACATTTTACATGCTACTCAATGTCTACTAACTTTTTTTATATAACATCAATTCATTAACCATGAGAGTTTCCTAAAAAGTAGAGAAATAATTCCAAAAAGAAAAAGTGCTTTCTTTTAACTGTAGAGCTTTTTTCTTCTTCTTTTTTTCTTCGTTTTTTTTTTTTTTTACTTTTGTGTAAGCATTCCTTTTAAAAATCATTAATGTAAATTCAGAGACACTTTGTTTTTGATGCATCAGTGACAATAAATTATTTTGTGAGGTTTTGAGAGCCTTTTGATAAATCATCCATATTCAACAATCATCCGTGTCTCTAATAAGTATTTTAAGTATGAGGGAAATATTCTGTTGTTAGTATTGAATTACTATGTTATTATCTCCTTGCACTTAAGAGTAATGCTTTAATTTTTTATTAATAAAATAAGAGATTAAAAAAGATGTTCTATTTAGATATTATAGTATGATATTATAGATATTTAGTTTCTGGTGGTGAAAATGCCTGTAGACTGTTAAACCAGAGAGAATAGTTGTAGCAGTCCACTCATTAATATACACACAAGTGATATCCAGGGGCTCTCTCCAAAATTATTAATCATGTGCTTTGTCTTAATTAAATAGTAATTCATGTTAATGCTGTCCTAATGGAGCCCAGTCACCCTTTTCTCTTACTGTGCATGTGCAGCTAAAACGTTTACCGGGCCTGTCACTTCTTCTTTCTTTTGTCTTTTCATTATGCTACAAGAACCCTTAAAGACTGAGTGACTTTTCCACCTGTATAAATTTAATAGACCAATCAGAGAGCTCTGTCAAAGTAAGGTTGTCAGGGTCTTACTGGTCTTGAGTTCACTGAATTATGGAGTTCATTGCCAGAGGACAGAGAGTTCATGCCAAGCTCACACAATCCGGTGAGCAGATGTCAGAATTTCTCAGTCTTACCTTCATAATTAACCCACAAAAATGTCACTTGTCTTTCAAACATTTTTCTTACCCTAGTTTGTGGAAGGAAAGTCCACACGGTGTCTGTCTAAACATACCTTTTTCACGCATAACAGTCTTTTGATGTGAGACTGGGAAAGTGAGTGGCAAAGTGTCCAGGTTTTGCGAAAGAGGGGTCATGACCAGAGGTTGACCGCTCATGTCTCTCAGCGTTGTCTGTGCTCAAGCACTTGCAGGCAGACTGAATTGAGTTAGACTGCTTTTAATTGCGGATTGACCAGTCTGAGAGCTGCTTGCGCTTGGGTCAGCCCTGATAGCAGAGGTGGAGTCCCCAAAGCCCAGCTGCAATTTCAGTCCTGTAGGTCCTGGAAACAGGTGCAGAGAAGCTAAAGGGGATTTAGAAGCATTGGACTAATGATCCTAAGAGTTTATAAGGAGAGACTCATATAAGATTTGGATTGCTTCAATGGGGAAAAGTTTGAAATAAAGCAGAAACAGGCACACAAATCTTTATCTCTCACACACACACACACACACACACAGACCTGATGTTGACCACTTTAGCAGGTTGACCTCACAAGTTTTTCAAACAGTCACCACAGTTAACCACTTCTTTAAATAACGAATACAACGTTTAAACTTCTGTCACTTCCTTTGGCCTTTATTATTTTTTCCTAAACTCTTCTTTTTTTCGTTCTATTGTACGATCACAAAAGCCCATTCTGCTATTAGAGTACAAGTGGGCCCACTTTTCTCTCAGCAAGTAGGTCAGACAGTTGCGCCGACATTTGGTATCTGTAAAACCTGCAGGTTCCCCATACAAAACAAGCGTAGTAAACTTCCTCCCAGACCTAATCCTTCCATACATTTTTATGCAATCTTACTCTCTCTATCTGTCACTTCTTCCTTTTTTTGCAGGGCAGGGAGGAAGGTTGAGGACATCTCTGACTGCCACACTTATCTGAATTCTAACCTCCCACCTCTTCTTCCTCGTTTACACTCATTTTCTGGCAATTAAAAAGCAGTGGTGCTGCAGGTTCTTTCGCCTGCAGTGCAACACTCCACCACTGATGAATAATTTCTGCTCTCTGCCGAGAAGCTGGCCCTCCTTTCATGTTCTTGCTTTGTTGATTTGCCATTAAAACTCAGCGTGTGGTATGGCTGTAGCTGAAATATGGGAACACACACTTTGCTTATTGTATGAATGTGTGTCTGTTTTTTTTTTATTATTATTATTTTTTTTTACAAATTGCGCTACATTGCGCATTGAGTGGTTGATTCATCTCATTGAGATATGCTCATGTGATGTGCAATGGGCTTTTCATACAGCATCATTCTCAATTATCAGTGCGTTGATTTGATTTGAGGGTTTGATACTTATTTGAATGAGTCCCAGAGTACTACTTCTTAGTCATGAACACTCACAGTACATTATGTGTGTGTGTGTGTTGCTTCTGAGGGCGAGCTGGGGGGTAGTTGGGTGAGTGAAGTCCAGGCTGTGTAGATTGCTGTGTTGTTAATAGCATGGAAAATGATGCAGCCTGCTCATTGGATCAACTATTCCGGTAATCACACTTACCATGTAATAACGAGAGACACTGGGTGTTCTCTCTCTATCACACACACACACACACACACACACACACACACACACACACACACACACACACACACACACACACACACACACACACACACACACACACACACACAGGTTTGTTTAATATGGCTCTTTTATTATTATTATTATTATTATTATTATTATTGTTGTTGTTGTTGTTGTTGTTGTTGTTGTTGTTGTTGTTGTTGTTATTATTATTATTATTATTATTATTTAATGAAGCAGCCTCATGGGGGCTAACCAAATGTAAATGGAACATTTAGTCTCCATCACAAAATAAAAATGTTAACACACTCAATTAACCCCACTTTCATTCTTATATTTTAATACACCTCTCTTTAATACACCTCATACTTGCCCACATATACCACATTGGCAAAGCATCTGAATATTGATACAGCATCATTTTTATCAGAGTATGCCTTTTTAGGAAACTGGCAGGTTTGGATGGGTTACATTTTCTGTCCTGTCTTGTTCTGTCCTTTCTCTTTCATAACACGCACAGTATCTCTTATTTCCCCCTGATCAAGGTCTTTAGCAGTCAATAAGAAAAGAAGAGGAGAAAGACACACACAGTGAGGTGGTTTTGTCCAGCATGATCATCTCTCTCACACATACACTAACATGCTAAAGAAGGGAAAAAACATCCCAGCTTCCGAATGAGGAAAGCAGTGTGTCAACAGCAACAATTTTATTAGATAACATTTCATATATTCATGTTCTCAAATATTATATACTTCAGTCAATATAAAGATTTAGTAGAGTGTAGCAATTTGTAATGACAAATTATTAGCTGCACTCATGATGTTTATGTACTCTCATGTTATTATTAAATAATTACAGATGTGTAACAAAGGTTGTTTTTTCCTGAATTGCATGTAACCACAAATTACAAAGTTACCCAGAAACTAGTAACCTATGAAACAGCAGGTCAATACAACTGTAAAACATTATATATATTTAAATAATAATAGTAATAATGATATTCTGTTTTGCTCTATAATATTCTATAATGCTTTGACTTATTTTTTTAAAGAATAAAGCAATAAAATAAATTCTTTGTTATTTCTGAGTTACTTTTGTGCATTTCTAATTTTGTACAGTATGTTTTTGTGTTTCAATAGCTCTAACCTGGCCGATGATTTCAGTACTCGGTAACAGATTTCAGTAAAACTGAACGCTTATATTTACTTCATAGTTTCTATTTGTCCAAAATTAATCTAATCCAAAATTGTGTATTGTAATATATTGTAACTCATGTGCCCATGAGGTCATTTGTGGCGGTTTTTCCAAAAGTATAGAAAGTAATGGGCATTACAATGTATACTTTCAGAAATAATGGGAAATACACCCTTGGTCATTACCAGTGTATGTTCCCCAGATGCTAGCACATAAATATTTATCTTATACATACCTTTTGGATTTCATGAAATTCTTAAGGAATGAGTGGTTCTTAAACAATTGGGAACAAAGGTTTACCAAAGGAATTAAGCTAGACAAACAAAATAAACCAAGTTTATTCTCTAAGCTATGACAATACACTTGTGTTTCAAATTGTTTTAGAAACACACAGTAGTAAGGCTTTGCTTAATTTGGTTTGCTCTGGTAGACAATTTAGTAAGATGAAACCAAATTATCAAATGTTTCAAATAAACAATCAGGCCATTAAAGGATATTTTAGCCAGAATTGAGCCAGCAATTGATCAACCAAAACAAGTCTAGTATCTGCGGTATATATGTCCCTGAAATTAAATAACTTAGGAACTGAATTCAGTGCAGGTCTTGTCTGACCAGTTACAGTATTTTTGTGCTGATTTTTGCCTGATTTATTTATTTATTTATTTATTTAATACAGGAATACAGAGTAATAAATTAGTCTTTTTAAACTTCATGTGCAGATTAAATCTCAATCCCTTTGATTCTTACAAATAATTATGAGGTCCACACATGTACGCAGTGCTCTGTTTACTTTGTCGACCAGTCTGGCACAGTTGGTAATGTTGGCACAAGATTGTGCCAGCAGCCCAAATGTCTTGCATGTCTGTGTGGCTGCTGTGCGCTCATGCTCCGAGCTAATTACGCTCCCTGAGTCATTCCGATACACGTTCACCTTCCTCTGCAAGCCCTTAACATTTTCACAAGAAAAACAATGTGAAGAAATAACGTTTGATGCACATACTTGTGTATGTTCAACAGTCACACTATTCAATTTGAACATACTATATTAACATTCACTGCCTGTACTTGGCAATAGATTCCTTCTGGATTTATACCACTGTAAATGTATTCATCTTCAGTAAATGTTGTTTCCTTGTTCTGTGGATCCAGAGCTTATCATGGGAACTCTGGGTGCAAGCAGTGGCACAGACTAAATGGGACTCCAGCATATTGCAGGGTACTATACAGTACATGCACACATTTATAGCTAGGGGCAATTTAGTGTAGCAAAAATAAAGTAAAATCAAATATTTAAAGTAATAATAAATAAATATTTCATATTATTGTTTCAAACTGACATTTGCAGGTCATTTGAGAAAATGAGTCATACCACAAAGTTCTAGGAAACAGGTACTGTGTGTGTACCTACAGTAGCTTAATAAGTATATGTACAAATCTTTCTCTCTCTCTCCCTCCCTCGCTCTCTCTCTCTCTCTCTCTCATGCGCACGTGTGCGCATGTGCACATATTCAGTCTTTTTTTCATGGAGTCCTTGGATTTACACACACACACATACACACACACGCGCACACGCACACGCACACTTACTCTCTGACATACACATGCTCCCTTACCAAAATAGAGAGGAGTGGAAACTGCTCCCTCCCTGATGAAAGGGTCCCTGTGATCACTAGGACAACAAAGGGTCCAGCCGTCTGTGTTTGGAAGAGATTCCGCTTTCTTCTTTCTTTCCCTCTCCTCCATCTCCTCTTCTCTGCTGTATGATTTCACTCTCTCCATCTCTCTCCTTTCCTCTCTCTCTATCTCTCCTTGCCCGATGCCACTCTCCAGCAGGGCCTGCACGGCTCTTTGTTAGGCTGCTGATACAATCAGGGCAACGGAATTAAAAATCAGCAAGCGTCCTTGTCGAAGTCACCCAGGATGGTGCACTTTGATGTCTCCCCACACATTTGAAATTCATATGTTGTCACACTTCATTTTATTTTGCTGTTTTTTTTTTTTTATTCTTAGATTGCGATTGCAGTCATGTACTGTTTAAGAACACGTATTGAAGACAGTGTGAAAAAGGTCTTCACCTATGCTTTTTGCTAAATCTCTACATTTGTACATCGTTAGGTGGGAAGGTGAAAATAATAATCATTCCATTTGCCTTTAATTGGAGGTGGCCTGGTGGGGCTGATGTGTTTGATAGAGAGAAAAAAGTTAGCAATGAATATGTGGCATTTATTTGGAAACACTCAAATCCTCCAGTTTCGCTAACATTTTTATTTTGAGTTCATTTATGCGGTGAGAAAAATTTGTTTTTTTCCTTCGATCCTTCAAAAGCACATGTGGCATAATTAGTCCCATCTTGTGATTTACATCATTTCTATTTTTTCCTGGACTATCCCTTAAACAACGAGAGATGCATCCACCAGCCTCAGTGACCTCCCCAGACAGTTACATATGGACCCGAGGTTGGGGCTGGGTATGATTTTTGGGGGAGGGTTGGATGTCCCAACAGCCCCATAAACCCCATCTCTGCCATCAATCTCCTGACATGAGCCCCTCTCCTCTTGATCCTTACTCCCCCAGGTGATGGCAGTGTACCCCTCCACACACAGACATAGACATAGACACAGACAGAGACACACACACGCACGCACGCACACACATGCACGCACACACACACACACACACACACACACACACACACACACACACACACACACACACACACGCACACACACACTGCCCTCTTGTCTCACACAGCCTCTGCTGGGTGTATCTCTCCACTGCTCCCCATGCCTCCCCACGCCTCCATTTCTGATGAATGGGTTTTAATAAAAGCTGACAGAGTGATGAAATTAAAAGCACGTCCCATGGCCTACAATTGCTCAGGCTGCTCAATTATAGTACATATTTCAATATTGTCTTCCTCAAATTAGAGACAAGTGTCTTACATCACTGTTCTGCTGATATTATTGAACTTCTCATTGCTTGGTTTGATTGCTGATGTTAAACATATTGTTCGAGTACGTATTTTAGGATGCATGGTGTTCTGGTGCCATCACACGGCCCTACAAAATCTGCTTTCCTCAGTTCTATTAACAGATATTACGTAGATTTCCCATGTTGCCTCATTAAAGGCGGGCATCACATACGCTGGGTGAGGGGTGCAAAGTAGGTGAGGAAAAGAAACGAATGTGTGCCTTTCTAAGGGAAAAGTCCCATAAGGACTAACTGACGCAGTCCAAAGCTGCCTGTTCTTGCTATTCAGAAAAGAGATCTTTGTTTTGGTGGATTATCAGGGACTTAATCCCTCCAAATGTATAATCGGACAGCTTTTGTACTGGATGCTGCACTTCGTTGAGGGGGTGGTTGAGGCGTGTGGGAGTGAGGGGTGAAGCTCAGCTTATGCTTCGGGGGCAACGTTGCCTGTACATGCACTGATTTTCGTAACAAAGAGGCTATGATACTATTGGACATAAATTACACTATTAAAGAAGGAAAGGTTCCAAGAAAAGTAAAATCTGTGCAGCTGGATGATTCATATGAAACCTTAAAGTTGTTTTGTATATTTAACGGGTGATAAAAAAAATGTTACCAAGTTAGAAGTTCATTTTTTATCCCACATAGAATAGCCAGTCATTCTATGTAGGATAAAGAATGAACTTCTCATTTTGTAACATTTTTTACATTTATAACACTAAATAGGCTGTATATATATATATATATATATATATATATATATATATATATGATACATAGAATATGTAGAAATGTGCACGGCTATGCTACATGAGTTTAATGTCATTTAATTTATCCTACATGAATCTTAAATCTATATTTTCCTTACCGTCTTCTCATTATTTTGCCAAATCTGACCCATCAGCCTGAGTAAATAAAACATGGGTGAAATGGTTGAGAAAGTGTAAGCGTGTGTGTTGTTAGGGGTCGTAAAACCTGGAAGATACATGGCCCATTGATGAAATAACCTTGGATGGGTTCCACAGTGATAGAGTGACAGGGATTGGAGTGGGGCCAGATGGGGGCCACCTCATTCAATTGAGGCTTAAATCTTTATACTCTTTATACTTTTATGCCAATTGAAAGGTTGACTTTTAAATGTGCTAACTGCATGTGTGGCCTACACTGCTGAAATAAAAACTAATATTTTAGTATTGAGAAATATTTGCTTCAAATGCTAACACAGATTTTAAATCATCACCAGGGTTTGTGTCATTTAGCATTAAGTTAAGGTTAACGTGACCCTAACCATATATTTCTACAGCTGAATTCAGATATAAATTTAGCTTCGGTAATTTTAGTGCTGACCTATTAACAGCAACCATATATAGATAGAATGGTATTTAATAATAACAGACAAAAAGCCTGAAAGTGCAGATTGAGCAAGACAAAGATACAGCATCTACTGAACACATGCCACTCCTAAATAAAGATGATTCAGAAAATACACTTCCGAAGAGTGGTTACTATATGAAAGAAGAGTTGATACATCCTTAATGCAGAAAAATACCATGCTTCTTAAGTATGGGGTGGAAACAGCAATATACAATACAGCTCAGTTTATATAAAGCGCCACTGATGTTGGATTTTATATAAATTATGTATTTTTTTTTTAAAGATCAATAAGTTATTTATTTCAAATGGTTTAAATTAAATTTTTTAAATTAAACAAATATATGAATATAGTATATAACTGGAAACAAATACCATTCTCCATTTTGAAGCCATCTCTGAAAAACATGGGATTCATTGTGTGATCACTTCCTGGGTACTAATTTACTGATGGTTTATACTGGCATAAATCCAAGTTGGCCCATGTTGTTCCACAGAATTGTTTGTGTTTTTCAGCCAGTTGGCACCAAGACAGAGCACTGTGTTCATTCATGAACCACATCAAACTAGCTCAATAGTGCATTTGACACTTTTCTTCTGTTTGTCTCTTTCTGTCAATATTTTCATGAGGTATTAAAAAGACATTGCGATTTGCGTAGTTAGCATTAATACATTAAAACTGTTTAACATAGACTCACTACTTTACTTTCCAAATTAAAGGTCAAGGTTTGGATCAGGGCTTCTGCTTGTACCTGTTGAATGCTTTCAGAAATGAAAACAAAATCAAAACACAGACTTGAGTATATTTTTTAAGTACTTTAAATTATCGTCTTTGATCAAAATTCATGACAATAAATTCTTTCTTTCTTTCTTTCTTTCTTTCTTTCTTTCTTTCTTTCTTTCTTTCTTTCTTTCTTTCTTTCTTTCTTTCTTACTGTCTGTCTGTCTGTTTGTCTTTCCTTCCTACTTCATCACAGGTATGGTGAGACATACTTGTTCAGGACAGAGTTGAGATACCTGTCTGTCACCACACCCTTGAAACTGGTTATTCTTTCTGATCTGTTGAAACATTTCCATGTGAAGTGCACCGTCATGTGTACATCACAGATTGATTTCACTTAAGTGCTTAAGGGATAAATGAATCAAATTTTTCATTCCAAGCAAAACAAACATTCACAATTTTGCTTTACATAAAAATGAGTGCCGTCTACCTGCAGCCAAAATGATCCTAGCCTTGACTTTTTCCCTAACTAAAGTATAAGATTGGTCTAGTATATGATCAGTGATATGATCAGACACGTCTTGACTATATATTAATCTTAGAGTCAGCTATGAAAAAACATACCACAGACACAATGTAGAATTTGCACAGAGGATACTTTATTATTATTATTATTATTATTATTATTATTATTATTATTATTATTATTATTATTATTATTCTTTTAAATTGGAGTCCATTATTATGATACATGAGAATACAAAAAAGAGCCTTTGGATTTAAATAGCCTTAAAAACACTCTGCAATTTACTTTGCCATCTTCAGTTATATCATATACTAGAGCTGACAGATGGATAACTTACAGATGTAACAGTTTTTCTATTAAGAAGAGCAATCAGTTAGACATTGGTAATCAAAGTTATTACCTCATTCCCAGCGGAAAAGCAATGATACAAGGATAGGCAGATGACAAAACGATGCAGTATGTTAGAGGTATGGGGCTGTGAAATGGTGCCAGTATCTGAGGAGGTCCTGAAACATGAGCCCACCATGAATACAAGAACATGTGGAGACATTTTCTGGTGTTGTACTAATTAACACCTGTATTTGTTTATTGGTCACCATTATTTCCACAGTCTGCTGAAAACACAGGCAATGTGAAAGATGTTTTATCATCCAATTAAATAGATTTCTCCTGATTATCCATAAACTTTCTTGATTGTAAGCACAAGACGGACAGTTAAGACTCTGTCCAACCCACCAATGGTTTATGTGTAACTAGTATACACCAATGATAAAACAGCAGGCATAAACTCTTGATTGCAGAACAGACACTGAATTTTAGTAGATTCCATGACATAGTCTGATCTATCTATCTGTCTGTCTGTCTGTCTGTCTGTCTGTCTGTCTGTCTGTCTGTCTGTCTGTCTGTCTGTCTGTCTGTCTGTAAGAAAATAACAAGAAAAATCATGTCCAATATAGCTTTAAAATTAAAACAAACTTTTTTTTGGTGTATACAAATCAGCTGAGCTGAGGAAGGATGACAGGATTATGTTCTCAACTCAAATTGCTGACATCTGTCCCAAAGGGAATAAACAACTTAAACTTCCATCCGCACATTTGCTCTGCATTTTCAGAAACACATTTATACCGTTACGCTGTAGCAAAACAAACCATGAGGCCTTTTTCTTACACAGACTCCACATGGAGAAAAGGAAATAAAGAGATGGAGCTGGGAGCATGAAGAAAAAACAGCAGATAGAAGTGGGGAAGAAAAGGCTGCATGAGTGCGAGAGAGAAAAAAAGAGCTCGAGAACAGAGGCGGGTTCATATGATTTCAGTGGAATGTTTGTTGACACTGATTCGTGGCCCGGGGCCTTAGGATAAATGATTGAACAGTGCGGCTGTCAAAGCCAGAGGATTTCTGTGGGCTTCTGTAGGCTTGTGCTGTTCGCTGGAGGGAAGGCAGCAGTCAACTAATTGACACAGAATTAACCATGAAACACACTAAGCACTCCCGCTCCTCTATGACTATGCTTCCTGAAAAGCATGAGAAGACTTCATGTTACTAAAGAGACTAAAGTTACTCCTCACCTACCCAACTCCCCCACCTCCCCTCCCACACACACACTTCCCTCATGGGATTTTGCTGTAAAATTCAGACAAGCTTGCAGGCTGCATGGAAATATGAACAGGAGAATACATGCTTTTAATTAATCAAATCAGACCTCTTCCTGTAGCAATGTGCAATGAAACCCACCCAGCTGATCTGCAGGACCCTGTATTCGCATTCACTTGAATAATGTTAAACAAAGAGTCTGCTCTGTAATGTAAATTTGGATTTCCAAAATGCTTTATAAAAAGTCCAAAGATTCTTCTTTATTTGCAGAAAAAAACTGTTTTCAGTTTACAACTTGGCTTTTGGTTCAAGAAAAGCTCACACTCATCCAAATGAGAATGGGTTCCTTTCTGGGTCTAGTTCATCTCAAAGTTTCTTCCTCATAACATCTCAGGGAGTTTGTTCTTGCCACCGTCAACACAGGCTTGCTCATTAGGGATAAATGTTAGAGATAAATAGTAATTTGCTTTTAAACTTTGCAATTTTTATTCTGTTTCTATGTTTCTGTAAAGCATCTTTGAGAAAATGTCAATTGTTGAACGTGCTATAAAAATAAACTGAATTCAACTGAATTATTTTTTTCTTTCCGTAAACACCAGCCTCTAGAGATTACACAGCATGGTGCAAAAAACAAAACACATCCAGCAAGAGGCAGTTTTGTGGAAAGAAATCAAGTGTGGAGATCATTGTGGTGATGAGAAAACCAGAGGAGAACATCAAGGCTGAAAGGAACATCTATGGTCAGCAGAAAAGGAACTCACAATAAATAACATGTGGAAACTTGATGTTGACCACATCAGGTTCCACTCCTGTCAGCTGAGAACAGACTCACTGAAACTGGACAGTTGAAGATTAGAAAAAAATCACCTGGTCTTCTTTCAATCTTCAACTGTCCAGTTTGATTGAGGCTGAAATACTCAAACCAGCCTGTTTGGTGCAAACTATCATGCCATGGTAAATGTAACTGAGGTCCCATTACTCCCCATTCTGATTTTTGATGTTAACTGAAGACTTAACTTAACTTAATATCTGCATGATTTTATGTATTGTGCTGCTGCTACATGATAATGTTTGACCTTTAAACAATTAAAATAAAATATATTTCCCATTTAATTTCATAACTGTCTTGAACATGTAAAAGTGGGGCATGCAAACTGTCAGAATACTACGTCCTAAAAAATTGTTTAAAAAACAAAGAGATCACCAAATGTGATGTCAGAACATGAAACTGATATCTGGCTTAATTTCTTAAAGCAAGATTATTAAGCCATTATGCATTTATATTACAGGAAAATCACAAATAATTTAATCTAATAATTGTACTGTCAACTTTATTGTTTCCAGTGTTCACACAGTTAATTTAGATTGGCACACAAATTATTTATTAACACACAACATTGTGTTATTGTCACTGATATGTAGCTTTGGTATTTCTTATGCAAAATGTGAAACTTTGCACCAAATCTAAAGTAAAAGCTCACTACATGAAGTGCAAGAAGTGTCAAGAGGAAAGTAAACACTTACCTGTTACATAATTTGTCATGTTTTGCTCATTTGTAGTTTTTATTTAAACATTTATGGTTTAAAAAAATTTAATTAATTGTGTAATCAATTACAGTTATAGATCAGCACTTTTCATAAAGCATGCAACTCAATATAAATAAAAATATAAATATACAATATTAGGTTTTTCTTTTATCTAAATGTGCAGAAACATCTTACTGTTCGCTACTGAAAACAAAACAAGATGCATTTAATCATGGCACATTGAACCTAATATGAAAAGCAGTACATGACTCTACTCTGCAGTTCAAAGTTCAACTCTGATTCCTCAATAATACAATAACTGCCTGTGCTGTGGGTGATCCATGAATCCTGTCACCAAGCAAATGCTCCCAGTTAATTAAAACTTGGCCCAGTGACAACAAACATAAATGAGCTTAGTGCTGGTGTGTGTGTGTGTGTTTGTGTGTTGGAAAAGTACTATATGGAGGACAGTGGAGAGTAAAAACAATCCTGGTTTGACCACCTCAGCTTCTGGATGTCCTTGTGAAGGACTGGTATGTTGGAGAAGGGTTCCAGGTCAGGGGCTGGTCATTTATTGTTGACTGCTAACCAATCAGAGACTCAGAGACTGTCAAGGACTGTAGTGGGAAAAAAGGAGGTGCACCTCTGAGGTGGACTCCGTGGATCAATTATTTCCAACAAGGAGACAGTGCTGTTGAAGCTCCAAATCTCATTTGCACGCCAACTGGCCCCAAACACACACCTGAGCGCCGTCCTGCTGCCACCCAGCAAAGGCAATTAATGTCTCCCCTCAATGACATGCGTATTTGCAGTGACAGCTGCTGTACTCTGAAGCGCACTGAAGACCAGGCTGGAACCACCCACCAGGTAAAGGAGCACAGAGAGAGGAACACATCAATGCTTTCCTAAAGTGACTAATTTCAGGTGCAGCATGAGTCATGTTGTAATGCATCTATGGGAAGCGTAGGAGCTCCAAATCTCCTCCTTGTAGGTTTTCACTGTCTATGTGTATAGAAGCAGGTGTTTAGGTGTACAGACTACAGCTCTCACCTTTCTAAATGCCCTTGCTGTAGATGTATGTCTCTAGATGTTAGGTGCCCTAACGCTAGGTAACTGTTCAGGTGTACACAGTAAAGTCTATTTATTTAATTTCATGCTTAGGCTTTGTTAATAGTTATAGGTGTTTAGGTGTACTTGTTCAAGACGAATGGATCAAGGTATTTAGGTGTACATAGTGCACCTTTTTTAGTGTACATAGTGTACCTTTTTTAGTGTACATAGTGTACCTTTTTTAGGTGTGCATTTTTCTCATTCTAAATGTCCTCATCACAGCCATTCAATTTCTTGGTGTTCCTCTCTCTCTCTTGCTCTCTCTCTCTGTCACTCTCACACACACCCCTTTTTCTGGTTTTGTAGCCCTTATTACTCCTCCTCGACATTCTTAATACACGTTGCATGAAGGCATGAATGTCTGTTTAACGTCCATTCCAATTTAAGGAGTGGTGTGATAGTAAACTTTTTACTACATAACAGTTCCACTGTTGCTAAGGCACATTACCACTAATTAGGTGTACCAAACTTAATTAATTAAATGTAATCCTAGATGACAGATGTGACTTTCGTTTCTTGGTTGCCTTAATTTCAACATTGTACTTCACCTAAGTACATACCAACATTGAATACAGAAAAGGGCCCATGTTTCAGATGAAGTCTTCTCTTTTTAGCAATTCAAATATTAATAGCAGTTAATATTAATTCATTATTTTCTTTAGTTACATAGCAAAAATCATACAACATTTTAAGATATGATGATGGCTGGTTACACTAAAAATTGCGTTTCCTTTAAATATCTACATGGGTTTCCTCTGGGTTCTCTGTTCTCTTCCCACCTACTAAAAAAAAGCCAATCGGTGGATTTGGTTCCTTAAATTTGCCCTTGTCTGACATCATATCCATGTTGTATTTCTGCCTTGTGTTCAGTGATTCTGAGATAGGCTCTAGACCCACTGCAACCTAGACCTGGACATATCATTTACTGAAGATGAATGAACAAAAGATTATTAAGAAATTAGATTACACAAAATATTGCAATTCTGGCAGCTGCACAAAACATAAACAATCTTTCGGACAAAAAAGATAAATGTCAAACAAAATCTTGAACTGGGGGTGTGTTGGGTTTGCGAGTTAGGGTGGTTGGTGGGGGGTGTCTGTTTTTCCATGGAGTGCTGGAAATTTCAGAACATGTGTCGGTCAACAGCTCCAGTGTCTTCTTGGTTCTGTAGTGACATACAAAACAAACACAAAAAAAGTTATGTCAAATATGAACAGAGAATAAAGTTAGGCAACTTAAAACCAGCTCATACATCATGAGTAATGTTTTCAATGGAAAACATGGAAGAACCAGAGAAGCATGTATTTAACTGCTTGCATAATTCTTTCTTTTTCCTCTGTCCCGTTTATTCTCCTCCCCCTCTGTTTCTTTTATGCACATATGCGGGCCGGAGCAGGCTTTCTGACAGATGAGAATTAAACAAATGTATCTGCTGGAGCTGGAGAATATTACACCCCTGAGACTTCATTTACCTCCCGCATATACAGGGGAGTTCCTCTCTGTTTTACTGCCCCACATAATCTACATCAGCTATACTCACACGCAGCAGACCGGCTCGACTCCAGCAGCACTGCTGACATCATTATTACCGAGATCATTATGGGCTGCAGAGATTCCACTGGTCTGCACTTGTTTTTCTCAGTACCTGAAAACCTGTTTGTCTTTCACCCAAAGGTAGTGTATGCGTAAAACAATAAAGCTGTCAGAGCCATTTGTTTCTGCAGCTAACTTTTGTCAAATTGTCCAATCAATGCTCCGTTAATCCTTGTTATAAAGGTCATAATTGAATCTTCTTTTGTTCTTTCATTTTCGTTTGTCTCACCCATTGTGTTATCATGGCATTAAAAATTAAAGGAACTAATGCTGGGAGAGAGAAAATGCATATGTTTTGAACATTATTATTATAAAATAATCATGTTTGTCTTCTAAATTGAGAGTGACTTGCACCACAATATCGGTAATTAGATGAATTATTGATGGCAGAAGGACAGGCAAGTAACCATGCAAATAAATGGAATTGCCAGACCCAATTACGCTCTTTTGAGAGTGGCCCCATTAGGAGTGTCACTTAGGCGTCCAAATGGTGGCACTAATAAAACCACAACCAGCACTTAACCAGCTTAATTAATAGTAAGATGATTAATATTTTAATTGCTGGGTTTTAAACACCAGTTTTGATGTAGGACCTTTGACAGTGTAGTAAGTTCACGCTACAGTAAGCAGTAAGTGTATATGTGTGTGTGTGTGTGTGGGTGTGTGGACATTCCAATATAGTGATGAGGTTATGAACATTTAGAATAATTATATTACTCACTGGAATACCTTTATGCCTGTTGCTCAGTTTTCAGTGATAAACACAGATTCAGCCTCATTAAACAACAACAACAACAACAACAACAACAGTCCCACTGGGGAAAACATGCTCAGTTTTTAGATCGTATTATACTTTTATTATAAATGATATTTTCTGTCTAGTTTAATTTTAATATTGAAATTTTAAGGTCAGCTGGAAACTAGAGACATCATAATTTGTATTAATTATGTTGCATAAAATATACGAATACTTGCATAAATATCCATACATCTAAAATTATTATACTGTTAATTCTGTAATTCTTGACATTAAGAATGTCCTTATTTTGACTTTCCCAGGAATTTGGGATTAAAATCATCAATGTGTAATCCCATTATGTCTACAAGGCCTGTGCAGATGATACTGGAGCTCAATTCCTAATATTCTCCAACTGGATACTTCAAATATTTCCAGATGAAGCTGCCACCTGCTCACCAGCCACAACTCAGTGCCTGTGCTATCTGAAGCCTTGAAGTGGACGAATGATTTGAGGTCTTCAGATCTATCTCTCTGAACCAAAATAGAGGTTTATACTTTTTGGAAGAACCATTAAAACCTCTGTGTAGATCAACACAACAGTTTCCACTTAGAAAAGGTTCTAAGTTCTTTAGAAAGCTTAAAACCTTCCAAAGAACACTGCAAGTCTGGTCCCTTTTTATCAAGCAGCATGAAACACACACATTCACACACACACACACACACACACACACACACACACACACACACACACACACACACACACTCACACTTTCTTTTTGACAGATCAGATGAATAATTTGTTAATTTTCTTCTGTGAATTTTTTAATGAACCAAAAAGTATCCTCTCCTGACACCCTGTTATATTCTATTACATACATGGCAAATGTCCATGAATCATTCCAAAACACTGAAGGCAGTACCTTCAGTTCAGTGGAATAAATCATAGCAATGTCAATGCCGGAGAAAAAAGTATAGTGGCCTAGATTGTACAAAGTGGGAAGAACATGTGGGGGATAAGAGCAGTCATAGAAAGAGCAAGGTTAACTATGGCAAAATGGAGAAGAAGGCAGCGGACAAATTGAGAAATTAGCAACGCACAGAGAAGAGTCTCGAAGGACCGTGCAGTGAGGCGAGACCTATTACAAAACATGGCACCAGACAGCTGTGCTTGTAATTATTATCTATATGTTTAGCAGGATATGCTAACCAGGGTAACGCACAGCTTCAGCTGCCATTGTGTAGTGCATTTACTGTAATTTCTAAACAAATAAGAGAGGGAAAAGCCCAGGACAAGTACCGACTTCTGATATAATGCACACACAGAATGCATTGCACTCTATCACAGCCTGTTTTGTGTCCGATGGCCAGATGTGGCACTGATGCTCTGCTGAATCCTGAGGTGTTTCACCAGCCTGCCAGCCACAGAACACCTGCTCTCTGCCATCTGCGCTCTTTCTCTCTCTCTCTCTCTCTCTCTCTCTCTCTCTCTCGCTCACTCTCTCTCCCTCACTCACTCTCTCTCTCTCTCACACACACACACACACACACACACACAAACACACACACACACACACACACACACACACACACACACACACACACACACACACACACACACACACACACAGCTGGTAAGTTCATTCATTGCATTCTAGTACCAAGCTGAAAGACACTGTGCTCCATACCAGTACATTAAATTGGAATTGTCATTTTTTTGTGGTTCCAAAAGTGTTCTTAAAGAGACAGATTGTAATTTGTCACAGAATGATGAAAAACGATAAAGAAAGAATACAGGAAGTGTAGAGGAGCATGTACTGTAAGAGTGTATTAACTTTGAAGTGATAAATGACAGCATTGAATCATTTCAGCAATGACAACATACCAATATGTTTGGTGTGAAGCATATATTCAACATGACGTGTAGTAATAACATCATGTTACCTTTATGTAGAGAGTTAAATGCAAATTGTTCACAGGCATTATTACTTTATGCAGATGATAAGATGGAGGTCAGTAAAAAGAAAAGAAAAGAAAGCTGAGGGACACTAATATAGAGTCATGTTGGAATGATATTGTGATAGCAGGAAGAGGAAGAAGAAGGGGATGAAGAGTGGGGAGCAGAACACATATATATATACACAAATACACACATACAGTACAGTGCAGACAGTTGGGTTAAGCCCGCCTCAAATGTGGCAAAAGGTGTGGAACAAGGCATTCACTATTGCCCCCATTATTTTCTTGCTCCCTCCTCTCTCCCCTCTGAAGACAGACGGGGTATTTTTTTTTCTACATAAAAGTAAACAACGTTGCCTGCAGGCACAATTTTCCTGGCAACACAATAAAATGTGCAGTGAATTTATGATGGTCATCCATTAGCTCTTACCAAGGAAACATCACCCATATCTGTCGTCCATCATTATAATAGAGGGTTAATGCACCAAATTTACATAAAAAAGTCATATTGTCTGCATGAATTATTTACATCTTCAGCTGTTTTTTTCTTTCTTTTCCTTCTCCTCTGTTTTTTTTCAACAGCTAGTGGTTTTCAAGCTGGATTCTCACAGAAAATCCTGACAGTAAATTCTTTCCTGAGGTGGCCCTGGGCTTCTCTCTCTCTCTCTCTCTCTCTCTCTCTCTCTCTCTCTCTCTCTCTCTCTCTCTCTCTCTCTCTTGCTTTCAACATCATCTTGCTAAACATAATTAACTCAGTCATTAATGTTCATAGTTAAATCTGCCATACATTCTTATGCATGACCTCTGATAAACAAACATAGAATATTTAACAGTAAAAAGCTTGTAAAATGATAGCAGCACAAACATAATATTTTATGACAATCCATAATTTAAGGGAGCGGAATTTAACTAGACTCCCAACATGAAACAAAAATAAAGTAGAAACAAATTTACAAGGATATGACTGTGTTCAAAATTCGGACTAGGAGACTTTCTGAATGACAGAATGAATTTTCAAGAAGCGCATAAATCCTTGGAAATGTGTCCAGTCATTGGGTAATTAGAGCTTTATTATAAACATCATATTAGCTTAGCTCATCCAGTGGGGTTACAGACCAATAGTGCTAAAGCGCCACCTCTTTCATAGGTGTCTTTACAAGAGAAAGAGAGAGAGAGAAGGAGAGAGAGAGAGAGAGAGAGAGAGAGAGAGAGAGAGAGAGAGAGAGAGAGAGAGAGAGAGAGAGAGCTGCTTTGGAGGGACACCACATCCCCCAGGATACAAATTGAAATATGATATCTACCTCTATGACTGTTTTCCTTCATTTCCTCACTATATAGGCTTCATTCTTCTAATTTCACCTGACGGCACCACAGGCTCTAACGTTTGATAGACAGCCTCCATCAGGTCTGTCTGCTATTTTTGAGGGACCATAAAAAAAGAAAAACATGCTGTTTATATGTTACAAAATGTATTTGTCTATTTAATAAAAAATATATTAATTAAACCTGGTGAAAAGTGTGAAAAGTTTAAGCTCAGTCAAAGTTATAAGTTAAAAAAAAAAAAGATTTGAAGCATCAGAAATCTATTTTTTGGAACAAAAATAGATATTTTGATTATGTTTTATCAATGCTTCCATAATCTTGTAGAACTGCCAGAAATCCTAAAATGCAAACTTTAGTGATTGTAAATACTATATAACTGAAAATAATAATAGGTGACTATTATTATCAATCCAAAGATCTACAGCTTTATCCCTGTGTCCTCCAGCAGGGTGGTTTCAATCTTCCATGAAAACTGTTCCATCTGTCAGTTATTGCTTTGCTCCACTGGACTCCTGCTCTTAGCTTAGGGCAGCGAGAACAGCAGAGTGTAAGGGCAAGGTCAGGGTCATGAACCTTCTTGACCTCAACAACCCCCAGTCTACTCACTGAGGAGGAAGATCTTTGTCAGTGTACTGCTTCAGGCTCGTCTCTAACATACTCACTTGGAAAGAAAATGTAATGATTTCGTACATTTTGTAGAACATCCTACTTCTAGGCATATTACCGGCAATTGAAAGCAGCAGTACACAAAAAGTTCTGCAGTTTTAAACCAGCTAATTTGACTATAGCACTGTACTGCTGCTGTATTATTGTTTACTTATTTGCTGAGTAATTATGAAAAGTTGCAGTTGAAATTTACATGCTGGTGACTGTGATTGAAAATCAATTTTCATCCACCTTACTAATGAACAATTACAAACCTGATGCTCCTAGGTCCTATTTGCATTCTAAGGGCCAGGCAAAAAAATGTTACTGCAGAGAATTAATCTCTCTCATCAGAGAAAGCTTGTAATTTTTGACAGGTGGGTCAAGGTTTCTGTTCAATCCATCACATAATTTTCTAAATCTGCTGACTGGGAGAATTTTAATCAGCTAAAACATAGACTCTTTGAAAAGAACTTAATGCCAGACACTCAAGTTAGGAAATGCATGTCTTAGGTATTGAGTTATGGCATGTCAAGTGGATTGAGGAATGCATGTAATGCAATGCGCATTAGGAAACTGGGTCTATGAGGCACTATTAAGGTTCCACTGTTCACCTGACGGTTTCTGTAGCAAGTTCACTTGCACCAGGGTATTCTAGTTTAAATAGAGTTTCAATGTATAAGAGATCTAAGCGTCGCCCACACTAGCCCACTTTATCTCGACCTGCACTCAAGTTCCCAAGCATCCTCATGCACATGATGTCTAGACTACTTACTCTAAAAAACGTCAAACAAGATCCTTTACATGAACCTGTTGAAAATGTGTAGTGGATTTCACACTAAAACCTAATTAAAGAATAAAACACAATAATGCTGCACAACGTGGTGTTACTCAGAGTTACTCTTACCAAGCAAAAGTTGATTATTTCCCAAAGTGTTGTTTTTCTCTTATATGTGCCACTTATTAAATACTGTACAACATCCAAACTGTATCATCACTTAATTTGAAGTAATTTAGTACCTTTACTAACCTGTTTTTTTCTCTCCTGAGTTTAATAAAACACAAAGAAAATGCAACTTGATATGTTGCTGAAAAGTTTGAAATAACAAAGTCCTCTGCCCTGAAGACTCTCACATGACAGAAAGTTACTGCCACTACTTAAATTATGTGGAGTCACTAACACATAAAGTCCCTGTGAATAAACTGTGACTATAGAAATGATCATTTATTACACCAGCACCACTGTCAGATCTGTTGCTATAGAAACATAATAATAAACACCGGCTGACTAATCATATTCAAAAATTCAGTACAGTCTCTTTTGGAAACGTGTTAAGATTACATTTTTGTAATATGGTTTGTTTGACATCACTTTGAATGCTTGGGCTAGCGAATGGTGGATGCTGCTGTTCTCTTTGATTTAATTCAATTATACATACATACATACATACATACATACATACATACATACATACATACATACATACATACATACATACAAATACTGTATAGAATGTCCATAGCAGAATCATCGTTTTATCATTTAATCTTAATTAAAAATAACACTTAGGATTTGTATGATAAGCTTACTCAAGGTAAGTCATTTGGTTCAGAGATTGCCTTGCAATTCTGTTTTTATTCACACACTACATTGGAAAAAATGCCTCCTTTTAAGCCCCTAAAAGTTTTCAATTCATCCCTTCAGTCTTACAGAGAAGCCTATAACAGTGTGAAAAAGGTCCAAATATAACCTTTTTAAGAAACCAGACCCATCCAAAGAAACCTTAAGAAAAGACTTTTCTTCATAATCACTGACTTTTCCTATTGACTGACTGACATCCTAAGTAAGTAATTGTGTGTGGATGCATGTGTAACACGCTACATTTTCATAAGTCCCTGGTCAATGGCTAAGCTACACACTCTTTCGTATTTAAATAGTGCTTCTGAGTCATCATCGCTGTAAATTAACTAAGCCATTCCTAGTTCAGCTTCATAAGCCTTTAGTCTTGCTCCCTCTCAGTTTGACTTTGACAAATGTGAAGTTCCTCCAGAGAGTGAGGCAATGTGCGTGTGAACACCATCAGTAAAACACCCCCCTGGGTGATGCTTTCACCCCCTACTTGACTCCAGTGGCCTGTGGACAGTTAGGTGTGTTCAACCCTCTCTCGATCAATACTGACAAATGCCTGCTTCCTCTGACTGGTGTGCTTGTGTAATAATATCAGTATCACATAGGGAGCAGTGTGTCCCACATACACACACACGCACACACACACATACACACACACACATACACACATACACACACACACATACAGAGCCACGGAGTCAGGCAATAAATTAATCAGGGGATAAAGTGGGGAAAGCTATTGATTTTTTGTTGTTTGGAAGCAAGCTTAAGAAGAAAGCACGGATGAGAGCAGTGGGGTGGAACAAACACACTACAGTAGAGACAAATGTGTGTGTGTGTGTGTGTGTGTGTGTGCGTGTGTGTGTGTGTGTGTGTGTATAGCCATTTGGTTTTAAACTTGTAGTTATAACAATTTTATCTTGAATATTCTCAGGAAAAATGGAAGTTGGTGTTAAGACTTTTTCTCACAGTTTTATTTGTAATAATAATGCATCACTTTTATTCATTTCAATTTTGTGAAAAGTTTAAGTTGCTGCTTATTGTTGTATTGTTAATATAAAAAAAGTAATTAATATAACCATAAATAATGACTTAGGAAACGTCATGAACCAGAGTTTTGTATACAAGCATCCAGTTGCAGTATGAGTATGCTGGACTGTTTTGAAAATCTCACCTTGATCTATTAACATCGATTAGACCTGTCTTCACTCATACTGACTGATTGTTTTTGTGCTTGGACCTGGCTCTGATTTTTCCTAATTAACTTACTAGAACTCCAGACTAGAAACAAACAAAATGTCGTTTAATCCAAAATGGCCCTGACCAGAATAAATTTTTATTCAGAATAAAGAATGAATTAATAAACGTGGTACATTTCTATAATACTGTAGCACACCACGTCTCACATGCCATGTGGCCATCAAAACACTGTGGAATCTGTGTCCTGATGCACATGTTTAAGTTGATGTTACATGTACAGTTGGCTTTTAACCATCTGTGGATTACATGATAATGCAGAAAGATGTACTTACATTTATTGCTATATTCATTTATTTATTATCGTATATCTGCAAGAAAAAAAGTGAAGGTGT
This sequence comes from Tachysurus vachellii, assembly GCF_030014155.1. Taxonomy (NCBI): domain Eukaryota; kingdom Metazoa; phylum Chordata; class Actinopteri; order Siluriformes; family Bagridae; genus Tachysurus; species Tachysurus vachellii. The sequence continues at coordinate 14,542,332 of NC_083464.1, read as the reverse complement.
TAAATTCTCAACATAAGATAACATTTTTATTGTGTCAAGCATTTTATCCCACTGCTGATCATCCCACATTCTGAATCAAAAAGTAGCTCTTATATAATTTTCATTTACTAATTAATACAAACATCCAACATGTGCTTAGTCTGTTTATGTAATTAAAGAAATGCCTCCTTTCTTGTTTGTTTCCTTAGAAATAAGAGTGTGTGCAAAGCTATATTAGTTTATAATACAAAATAATTTAGCTTTGTTTAACACATTTTTTTGGTCATTGCATAGTTTTGTAAATTTAAATTGTTACTTCATTATTATTATTATTATTATTATTATTATTATTATTATTATTATTATTATTATTATTATTATTATTATTATTATTATTATTAAGCCCTTGTCCCTTGTCTTTGTCAAAAATTCTGACTGGTAGAATATGTGTCAGTGATTAAGCTTTCTTTCATCATATCTATAATCATCATTGTACTAATTTAGACAGTTATATATATATATATATATATATATATATATATATATATATATATATATATATATATATATATATATATCCTGGTTACTCAATGTTTAAACAAGTGGGCAACAGTATATAACAGTGCAACAGTATGTCAAGCAGTATGTAAATAGATCTGACTGTAGATAATGAATTTTCTGTAAGACCTCCTGCCTTGTGCTCCTGCGGCAGAGGTCTTGCCCTGCCCTGCCCTGCCCTGCCCTGCCCTGGTGCTGAGGGAGCTGAGGGTTTCATGATTCCTGCCAACTGGCTCATGTTCCAAGGGAAATCCAGCCAGCATCATCCCAGCGTGATTCAGCAGGCCTGGCAGAGCTCCATCCACCCGGCAGACGCTCCATCTTCTTTGCTGCAACACGAATCCACAGGTTTTACTGTACTGTAGCAAGGAAGAATACAGAGAAAGATAAAAAGAGACTGTAAATGCAGACCTGGGAGCAGATTGGGTTTGCAGAGCTAGTAATAAACACAATGTGTCTGATTACCTGCACTGGTTTTCACTTTCAGTGCCTAATGGAGATACTGTTTTCCTCCTCCTAGACTGCATTCAGGAGATACTGCCTTGAATCTCATATGAGTGGTTCATTTTGACATAAACAAATATGAAGTCGTACAATGCATTTTATGACCAGGAAATGCATCGCACATACAGACTCCTGAAAACAAATGACTGTGAAGGTGCAGGACCTTCACTCTCAAGCTGAATGTTCTTTACCTCCTGCGTCTCTGTAATCTGCTTGTGTTGTCTCTCTGAGACCACACGTGCTTTTGTGTGTTTTCTGCATTTCTCAGGCTTCGTCTACAAAAGGTCATGAGTCAAGGTGAAGTGCAGGGGGCACGGACAAGAGTACGTCACTCATTCAAACTCCATCACTCCAATCCTCACCTCACAGAATGTTCAGTGGTTCTTTGCTCCTGCTTCCTACAAAGTCATGGCAGAGAGTAGTCAATATTATCTTATTGCTATTCCCTCAGTGGACATGCATAAAAAGAGGCCAGAAGAGTCACAGGACTTAAAAATAGAAGTGGAAAAGGGCAGGTTGAGGTTACAACAGCTGTATGGAAAAGAGGAGTGGTGTGTTTCATATCATCTGTGTTTCATATGCGTTCAGGCGATGTATCAACGCTCAGCAATCTGACTCACACAAACTTTCAAAAACAAACAATTATTTTTTGGTGTGATAAAAGTGTGAAGTTTGCTCATCTGTTTCTTCATTGTGATCAATGAAGTCAGTTAATAGTTTCTCTTTTTCTGACCAAAGCTTGCTTGACATACCGATTTTCACAAAAAATTTCCCAGATATATTTGTTATTATACAAACTAGCTGATCAAACTATATTTACTAAATCTTTCAGTATCTTATCACATGACATTTCTAACAGTGCTGGTTACTAGTCCTCCTCTTCCTCCTCGTCCTCACTCTCTCACTCATTTTCTACCACTTATCCGAACTACCTCGGGTCACAGGGAGCCTGTGCCTATCTCAGGCGTCATTGGGCATCAAGGCAGGATACACCCTGGACGGAGTGCCAACCCATCGCAGGTCACACACACACTCTCATTCACTCACGCAATCACACACTACGGACAATTTTCCAGAGATGCCATTCAACCTACCATGCATGTCTTTGGACCGGGGGAGGAAACCGGAGTACCCGGAGGGAACCCCCGAGGCATGGGGAGAACATGCAAACTCCACACACACAAGGCAGAGGCGGGAATCGAACCCCCAACCCTGGAGGTGTGAGGCGAACGTGCTAACCACTAAGCCACTACTCCTCCTCCTCCTACTGTTAATTGTGTGGTCAGAGGAGTGGACATGATATTGGCTATGGTGGGACTGTGTACCATGTAGCTACACATGTGTGCTGAAATACAAAACAAAGCAAACACAAGATATGAAGATATAATTCTTACTATACAACAGTTAATCCTGGTCCACTAGCCTGATTAAACAAGTGGCATTGCAAGGATGTTGATATTTTCTACAAAATCACTGGAAAAGTACATAATTTGTGTTTGTGACATACAATTCCAATTCCAGGAACAGTTCATTATATTTAAACTGCTACTGCGTTTATTATGGTTTTTCTGTATGTATTTTTTGGCGGGGAAAACATCAACAATACAAAGAAATTGGTTACTTATATTAATTTCTATAAAAAATAAATAAATAAATAAATATTTCTATTATTTTTATAGAACTGTCATATAAAAGCAATTTCAAACTCGCAAATGTGCTGTTGTACTGTTGAGTCTCAGTCTTGATGACGTTTTTAAAAAAATCACAGTAGAACCACACTTTAGTGTTTTCTTTTTCTTTTTTCTTCCTTCCTTCGGCTGCCCCCTCTTGGGGATCACGTGGTCCGCGTGTTAGATTTGGCACAGGTTTTACGCCGGATGCCCTTCCTGACACAACCCTCCCATTTTTATCCAGGCTTGGGACCAGCACTGAGAGTTAAGTCCTCAGAGGCTGGGTTAGCGCCATATATATATAAGCCAAACCAACCAAAAACAAACAAAACAAAACCAAACAATTATGATTTTGGAGTTGTGAGTATTGGTCCATAGAAATGTACTAACACAGCCAGCAAAATTACACTTTGTAAATTGTTATCAATTATCATGCCTCATGTACCATTGCAGCAGGAGTTGTTTATTTTATCTCTAACAAGAGATGCCAGCAGTTCTAGAGTTCTAAAGTAGAAGCCTGATGGTTTCATTGAACATGTTTATTGGATCAGAAATAAGACTTCACTCCGTCACTTTTCAGCAGCAATGGATACAAAATTAAGGATTTTTCTTTTAGACCTTTACAATCTTGGAATGAAATTGACTGCATGCTTCTGTGCTTTTGTACATGTGAATAAGACATGTTAGTATATATATGTTTGTGTGTGTGTGTGTGTGTGTGTGTATGTGCAACCCCTAGACCTGGGCTGGAGACTACCTGCAGATGCTTGATTGGGTGTGTTTAATAATGCAGGCACTTGATAGGGGGACGGGCTCTTGATAAAGTGCAGCACAGGAGACCATGCATAAACAGCCTCCACTATGTGCAGAGTGGAAATTGATGAGGGAGATAAACTGTGTGTGTGTGTGTGTGTGTGTGTGTGTGTGTGTGTGTGTGTACGTATCGTTTAACTATATACAGAATGCACAGTTTTGTCATGCATGCTTTATACCTATTTGTTTTAGGTATTTGTTTTTACTACTAATATATAAGAGTATATATCATATACTCACAGTATATACATACTGTTGGTATAACGTGCATGTGTGTGCGTGTGTGTGTGTGTATGTGCAGCAGAGGGCCTGATGAGCTGGTGTGTGAGGTCATATGGTCAGGGTGCTGTTTGGGAGCAAGGTTGGCACTGTAGCGGAGGAAAGGCAGAGGCACTCCATCATACTGCATTCAGGAACGAGCTGCCTGTGTATGGAGATACATGCAAACTAGCTGCTGCCCTGAGACTTTCAAGATACGCTGCCCTTGCTATCTCTCTCTCGCTCTTTCTCTCTGTTTCATTCTTTCTGTCCCCAGTGTCTATCTTGCCATTATTCTTAGCTGAGGACGGCATGGATGATTACTGCATCACACTAAAGCAGAAATCTGCCATGTTTTGATTGGTTCATTTTGGCATGAATGTCAGCAAACTGTAGATTAAAAATGCAACTGATTATTAAACCGTGCATCAGGAGTGCGCATATTTGGGCTTTTTGTGCTTCTACTTATGCACTCAGTGCTAGTTTTCCTGTCACAAGGATGACCTGACACAATGCATCGAGATTAGTCTGTAATTCATGATCAAAATCTAATAATAGCATAGAACCATTGTAGTCTTTATTAAAGGAAGTTTATTTTTGAATAAGGTTTATGGAAAAGAAAAGAAAGCTCATCAGACCGTTCTGTGTAGTATATAATATATTTGTAAACCTGGGCAGTTAATGTGTTGCTAAACCCTGATGCAGTCCAGCAGTCCAGCATAAGAATGATAAGGAATATCTTGTGTAACAGAAACCTAATTTCAAGCTGAGAAACGCTTTCTCATGTGCAATTTCAGGGTTTGACATGACCTTCACATACATATTACTAACATGTGAAAAACATATGATCACCTGAAATACAAGTGATTATTTTTTATTTTTGCAAGAGCCAGGACAGTCTGGTTTACCATCAAACATCTGTCTCTGCCGCCATTGTGAATGTTTCAGTGGGATTAGTAAATGGATCTATGTATAGCTACAGATCTGTCTATGCGTTTCCTATATTTGACTCTTCTCTTTCCCTCTCTCTCTCTCTCTCTCTCTCTCTCTCTCTTTCTCTCAGACACAGAGAGCGAGAGAGAGAGAGAGAGAGAGAGAGAGAGAGAGAGAGACATAAAACACAGACAATAAATACTGGGAGAGAAAAAGAAACCCATCATTTCTGTTGCAGCTTTAATTTACTTCAGATATTAATATTTCAGCCACCCCGTAGCCCCCCTACCCCACCCCAGTGATTGTGAGTGTGCTGATATCTTGTATCCTTGCTTCTCAGAAGGTATAAATATTTTAACTTGCTTTATTGGCAGCCTCTGTTTCTTAACCGATCTTTGTGGCCCAAGAGGACAGAAAACACATTCATACTTTGTCTTCCACTGCTTTGGTCCTCCCTCTCCCTGTTCTCCCTCTATACCCCATATCCCATCCCTGATCACTACCTTGGCCCTGCACTCACTATACTTCCTCCGCTTTCCTGACTTCCTCAGCTGGTGAAAGTCCTGCTAATTTCAGCAGGTGACATGAAAGGTGAAGGACAAAAAAACAGTTTGTACTGTAGAGCTCCAGTTACCCAATTCAGACTCTCTCCCTTTCCCAACTCTCACCCTTCTGTTAAGTATTTACTATAATAGACCTCAGAGGCATCGGCACTGAAGCATCAAATGCAAGTTCATTAACTCTCCTTTTCCCAAGGATCTCTCTTTTTTCTGCACATCCATAATATGCTCTTCCTGCCTGCCTGAGTCATTACCTTTCACTCTGTTCTCTCTGTGTGTGTATGTGTGTGTGTGTGAGTGTACATTATTTACCTTTCACCAGCATAAAGCCAAAGCTCTCTTATGCCTTTTTTGCAATGCACAAAAAAATCTCAGGCAGCCAACTGGGGACTAACCGATGGAGGTGCCTTTAAAGAGACACACAAAGCATCGACCCAAAGCATGCATAAACACACACACACACACACACACACACATTCCCTCACAGGCAGGAGTGGCCGTGCATACACATCCACATCCACATCCACAAACTCAAGCCAGGAGGAGGGAAAACACAGGGCAATAAGCAATTTGTGAAGTTGGAATTGGATTGTACAGAGGTCCAATCCTCACAGATCACTGGCTGCTGGTGAGCTGCTGCACGTCTTAGACACAGAACACTCCCTGGCTGACGAGATATTGAAATGAGTGCCATCTCTTGGGGGTTTTGCTACCTCTAGGCATCTGTGTGTGTGTGTGTGTGTGTGTGTGCACATGTGTATGGGTATGTGTATGTGTGTGTTCCTTTTTTCTTCCTGCTGACCAAACCACCACGGCCCCTCACCAGCTCCATCCTCCACCCCTGGACACCCCCACCTTCTCTGATGCGGATTCGTTTCTCATTTGCCTACTCATTTAAAAGCACCAAGTGCCCACTGAGATCCAATATGGGCAGAGGCAGGGGGCGCGAGAAGACCCGCAGCGGAAAAGAAGAACGATGGAGGAAGAAAACAACATGCCAAGGAGGAAAGGAAAATAAAAAAGAGAGACAGAGTGCATGGGTGTTGTGAGAGCCGTCTTCAAACATGTCTCTCTCTCTCTTTTTCTTTCTTCTCCTATCTATTGCAATTTCTCTATTCTTCTTTCATCCTCTTATGCTCAGTATGGGGTTGACTGGACGGAGCATGTAAACACAAACACACATGCACACACACACACACACACACACACACACACACACACACACATTACAGACACCCAAGCTATGTTAATATTATGCCTACACATATATCGTTTTAGTTTATGGTGCATCTGAGAGCCTCCTGGTAACAAACTTGTGAAAAGTTGGATGTTTATAGCTACTTGTAGACTGTCAATCAAAACGATTAAGACTTTGGACTGTTGGGCAAAATCTAAAAATTCTAGTTCTACTTAGCCACAATATGCTTTTTAGTAAATACACTGTGTCCAATTTCTCAAGCGAAGTTCATAAATACGGATTGGGACGTCAGTATTACAAGTTCTGAACAAGATGGAGGTGTACCTTTTCTTAATTAACTGCAAAACATACCACAACCGGTTTCTGTATCGACAAACACTATAAACATACAGAGGAATCAAACGAAATCTATAATCAAACTGCCAGTGCAGTGTCGCAAATCAGACCATTTCTCTCCAACATGTGCTTAAATGTTAACCAGTATGCTTGTATTTCAATAACTTGCTACACATACCAAACACATAATAAATGAAATCAGCTAATAAGATGAGTAAAAGGTAAAGGTTAAATTTCAATAAATTTAACACCAACTACACAAGTTGCATCTGTTAATTACATCATATTTTCTTACTGACATGCTATTACTGACATTACTGAAATGTAAAGAAAATAAACATAAAATAGCATTTATGAATGATGGGCAATAAAGTTCTCCTTTCCAGCTAATTCACTTATATAATACTGAAATATCTTCAAATAAGAGATCAGCTGAAAAATTATAATCCCATAATACATTGCATCTTAGAGGAACTCTTCAAGATCATTTTGACACAACATATATAGAATTATGGACTGTAACATGCTCAAACTGTTACCACAATAATTGATTGATTGATTTATCAATCCATTGATTATATTATCACTGGATTGAAAAGCCAGAATGTATATGTCTCTTTTAAAACCTGCGACTCACTATGTAGCTTTAACTGTATTGAGTGACATTGAGTTCCATTTCTTATATAATAATTCTATATCATTTCGTGTGCAGTAGGAGAGAAAAACTGAGCCAGATATTATAAGTCACAGAAGTTTATTTTTAGTACCGCATTTCACAAAATAATAATCCATTAATTCATTTTCCTAGAGCAGATCTTTGGTGAAGAAGAGGACAACAATGAATTTTGCACACAGATGAATGAGGAGCTCACACTAGCTTCAACTCTGCCTCGCTCTCAATTACTATTATTTGAATCATTTGGGGAATATTTTATGAAGTTTATCCTTTTGTTAACATTAAAATAGCATGCATAAAAATGATAGAATTATTCATGGAGCTAATTAATATTATTCCTACACCCAACTCTAACCCAACTATTACTTTAGTAACCAAAAAGAAACTCTCATTTAAAAAAGCTGCATTAAAAATCTAAACTTTTTTTTCATGGGGATCAGGCAAATGTTCCTATTCTTGTGAAGACATTTGGTCAGCACCAATAAATACAGTAAACACACACACACCACCCTTAATTAGATACCATACCATTCTATAAGGTAATATAATAATAATAATAATAATAATAATAATAATAATAATAATACCTGGGGATGTGGTAGCCTAGTTCTTAAGGTATTGGGCTACCATTTGTAAGGTTGTGAGTTAGATTCCAGGACACACCAAGCTACCACAGCTGGGCCCCTGAGCAAGGCCCTTAACCCTAATTGCTCAGTTGTATAAACAATGAGATAAAAATGTAAGTTGCTCTGGATAAGGTTGTCTGCCAAATACTCTGAATGTAAATGTAATAAACTTTTTCTCTCTCCTATACACAAAACTGGTTAATAGTGCTATTTGGCAATGCAACATAGCTTTTTTCACTCCACAATGTCAATCAAATTGTTCACTTCTTATAATATATATTGGATATAATATACTTATTTCTTGAAAATGTCCTCAATCATGAAGTAGCCACTCTTCTCACATACATACTTAAAACCAGTAAAGATAATAAACAATAAGCTTTTAAGAGCTTTAATTTCTACAATATTCGGCAGCACTCATTTCTTCTACAATATTTTCTAGATGAGATTTTAAATACGATGACATTGAAAATAAGCAAAAAAAGTGACTGTATGCAACACAAGTTTTCACAGATAAGCAGAATTGCAGCAGCAAGCAAAAATAACAGGGCCCCACAGAGGGAAGCATATGCAAAACTCGCGACTATATAATAGCCTGCATATATCCCTGGGATATAAAGGGAGAGGCACTGGTGAATACAAAAGAAGGCGTTTGGCCCGGTGCTGAGCAAACCCCTGCGGCCCCTTAGCCCGCTAATGCTAACAGCAGGGCATCGGGGCACGAGACTGTGAATAGCTGCACCCCTCTGCAGTGGAGAAAGTGAGACGGCTTCAATCCTCCACTAAGCCTCATCCCATGTGAAAAGACTCACCTATACTCTCTGCTCCTTATCATAATGTAGGCCATGTTGTCTTCCCCATTACACACAGACCATTCAATTAGCCCCCATTTCCATAGTAATTGAGGGGAATGATAGAGGGGTCAGCCATGACAAGGGGATGAGAGGTGCCCGACAAGACTTTGTTAAAGTACTCTACCTGAGCCAGAACACAGTAGAGTTGGTAATGTTGTCACTCCTGTTGTTACTAGATAGCATGCGCCTAGATGTGAATGGTCTTCTGATTTTACAAAAGGTTCTTTCTCACACACTCTAAATGACCTGAGTTAACTTCTAAAAGTGTATGTGGTGCAGGTGCTGTGGAGATGTTATCGAGTAATATACTCAATATAATGGGAGTATAAGATAGTAGAGTAACTACTAGAATAATCCGGAAAAAAAAAAACCATTATTTATTGAGTAAATAATGAATACGGTAAATTTAAAAAATGTCTTTAAAAATAGAGGTATATTAATTTCATCAAAAGCTATATTAGAAAAATACACTAATAATAAAATTAATTTCCAGCCATTTCTATGAATTTAATTGAACAATTTAATATTTACACACTTTTTTATTTTATTTTAACACTTAATAGCTTAATAATAGCTTTCAATGATACGGTAACATGCGGGTATTTAAGTGATAACCTCCTAGACACATACTCTTTTCTCACTCTCCCTCTCTGCCATGTAATTTCCTTTTCTCTGCCCTTTTAACTCTGACATGCATTTATTCTTTCTTCTAAAAGAGTTTTTCTTACTCTCTTTTCAGGAGCAAGCTTTAATGTTGGAGTCCTGTGCTTGTCAATATCTGCTTGGCATGACTGGTTGTATGAGAGGGGGAGGGGGGGTATTGAAATAGAGAGGAAAGAAAACAGAGGATTGCTTGCAGATGCAAGGCCTTTCTCGTTTACAAATATGCAAATACTGTTGTCTTTGTGATATGCAAATGAGAGATTACAGACCGCTAATTAGGGTCAAAGGAACTGCTCACGTCAATTAGGAGGAATAAAAATGATACTCCGATAGGCCAGCTCTCCACCCCAAATCCCCCTCTCTTGATATACACACTCTAGCCACGACTATCGTCCTCTTTTGTATTAAAAAAAAAGGAAACACAAAGCAGTAGCAATAGTGTCATGAATACAAGGATTAGCAGACGTGTGCTTCTTTTTGACAAGCCTTAGTACTGGATGAAGGTTTTGGTACTTTCTCTGTCCATATGCATCTTCTGAGAGATCCTCCTCCTCTTCCTCCACTCCTTGTCCTCCTCTTCCTCTACCTGTCGGCCACGGCAGTAGCAGCAGCATGCTGCAGGAAGAGAGAGGGCAGGATTTGCATCCTAATGACCTCAGCCTCGCGGCCCCTGAGGCATGGCCCCCTGCATCACCCAGAGATCAATTAGAGCAGCCCCACAGCCTGCTTCCACTTCTCCTCTCTCTCTCTCTCTCTCTCTCTCTCTCTCTCTCTTTCTCTCTCTCTCTCTCTCTCTCTCTCTCTCTCTCTCTCTCTCTCACACTCTCTGTCTCTCTCTCTCTCTTTCTTCCTTTCCTCTATTTCTCTGCATTCCACATTCATCCCTTACTCTTTACTCTACCGCTCTCATCTTACCCTACTGTCTTATTAGTCCTCTACATCCAGTCCCTCTCTCTCCTACCTGATCTTTTCCATCTCTTCATCCATACCATTTTCCTCAGCACCTTGTCATCTGTTTTTCTTCTGCTAGTGAGAATAAAGATGACACTAGTAAGAGCCAGAACTGCCTCGTCCCACAGTCATCCTTCAGTCCCCAGGTCGGCTAATAGGGTTGCTCTCTGTCCTGGTTCTCTTCTCTGCCAATCACGTGTCCACCGCTGAGAATGAATACACATGCTCCTTTTACACACAAGTCATGTTTCCGTGATCAAGCAGATCATTTAAATATGAGGAATGTCATTTCAGAAGTGATTATGTCTGCAAAATGAATTGATCAACACTGACAAAATAAAAACAGGTAAGTAAAAGGGTGAAGATGGATGAAGCTGGATGAAGCAAAGAAAAAAATCAGTTGACTTAGAGTTAGAAAAAAGTAATGGGAATGGTGGGAATAAAAGGGAAAAGAGGGGTGAAGCAAGGATTAAAAGGTTAGAAAGAGAGCAGGCTTCTGTGTATTTGCTCTGTCTAGCTTTGGCAGCATCATTATGAGAGGCAGGCTGTGAGGTGAAGCTGGAGGTCTGGGCACTGCGGAGTAAGTCTCCATTAAGAGAGGCTCCACACTCCAACTCTGCCCCTCTCTCAATTACTGTCCTCCTGCTGACACCATCACCTCTGAGAGAGAGAGAGAGAGAGAGAGAGAGAGAGAGAGAGAGAGAGAGAGAGAGAGAGAGAGAGCATTAACCTTTTAAATTTTAAACTTTTTGTGCTAAATTAGTTAAAAAATAGTAGATCCTGACGACCTGTATTATAAAAAAATACTCCACCTTTTGTCCAGTGCAGAATAACTAACTACAATCTGTTTCAGGGGACTAAAAGCTGAAAATCAATCTTAAGACACAGCAAAAAAATATCAATGTTGAAAAACTAAGTCCATGTTACTAAAATAGGCTGATTTCATCCTCCTTTACTTCACCAAAATCAGAAGAGTAAGAAATGAGGCTCAGTGTTTTTCATTCCCAGCAAAGATGAAGATAAAATGAGCCACGCTGAATGTTGTGTCTATGCATGAGTACCTGTGTGATGGTTAGGTGAGGGGGCGAGGGGCAGTACGGATTTGTGCCCTTATCTTTCCTTTCTTATAATGATCTCTCGGACTGCAGTTCTCTTGCTTCCTAGTACCTGTCAATCAAATGGCAGATGTAGAAGGGAGGTTTTAGGGTTAAGGAGATGAAGTGGGGAAAGGGGGGAGTGAGAGGAGTTATGGAGGGGTGGTGGTGTGGTGTGGTGTGGTGTGGTGTGGGAGGGAGGGGTTATCGTTCATGGATGATGGGCAGTTCATGGCCCACTGAAAGTGTGTACCCCCAAAGATGGAGAGGGAGGGCAGAAACACAGAACAAGAGAAAGGATTAGCATAACATAGCCAGTCTCGTTAAAATGAGCACAAGTCTCCCCTGACTCCACTACCCTGTCTGACCTTGGGCGAATTGTTTCGCTGCCTTACAAACTCCTGGTGTGTTATTACTTCAGCTTTTTCTTGCAATATGATCCACGACCATTTAGTAGCTTCAATCCATTATTTTTCAACTTCTATTGAGACAAACCGATTACCTAATTTTTTTTTTTTTGCCATACATTCTGTCTATAATTGCTCAATCCACTTGAACTTAATTTTAAATTTATTATGTTAGTATTTACTAAAGATATCATCACTTGCATTAGCTTCTTACTAAATTTAATCATAGATGGATTCTATGCTAAATATGTTAAACCAACAACTTCAAACATATGGAGTGCATCAGCAGGATCAGCTGTCATGTGGATGCTCAGTGCAGGATGCTCAATAGAAGGGCTGATCATCTGTATTGATCTGTGCAGCCTCCAGCCGATGCGATCGATAAATCCCTTGTATGCCTGAATGCCACATGTTCTGCTCCCTGTCTGAGATCAGCAAGCAGGTCTCATGAGTGAAAACTGCATCTGCTGAGAGACAGGGAGAGCTGTGAGGACGTGCGTCTCCAGAGAGTGTACTGTATGCTTGACTGAAAGAAGATTAAAGTACCCTGAGCATGAAATGTAAAAGCATTTAAATAGATGTAGAACAATAGATTGTGTAATGTTTGGCTTCTTGTTAATGTCCATGACATTAAATAACAAGAACATCTTTATCCTCAGTAGAAATACCTGGATTTATAAAAAAAAAAAAAAAAATTTCTTTTGAATTGTGGGCATGGAAGCCTTTATTATCACCACCTATACATTACAGAGGAATTCTTTTCTTTACATATCCCAAATAAGGAGGTTGGGGTTAGAGTACAGGGGCAGCTATGATACAGCACCCCTGGAGGAGGAAGGGTTAAGGGCCCAACACTGGCAGCTTGGCGTTGCAGCAGTGCTGGGGCTTGAACCCCAATCCACCAATCAACAACCCAGAGCCTTAACCACTTGAGCCACCACTGCAACTAGAAGGTGGTCAGCTTAGCTTGTTGCATGTAAACTGGTTCACTGACTAAAGTGTAACAGATAGTTTTCATTGTCAGTACCAAGGTTTTTTCATGACTAACATTAGATAAGTCACTAGATGATTACTAGCTGTTACTTGCTTACTTTTGTCAATTCCGTGTAGATAGTAGAAAAGGAGTGAAGCTTAGAATCTACCAAAACCAAATATTTTACTCATCGGTAATATGAGCTTCCAAAATTCTGTAATGAAATGATTATAGGTTCTCTTATTTATGTAAGAAATGAAACTTCAGGAAAAATATTAATAACCAAAAGCTATATTATATATAACATTATAGCTCAAATGTTTATTTCACATTAATAAAAATGTGCCTTGTCATATCACAGAAAAAAGTGACAACTTTAACTTTGACAAAATGCTTACATTGCTGACTCCATAAATGTGAAATAAACTATAAATAAATCTTTGCAGAAACTCAAGTATTATGAAAACAAAAAATGATGTTTGGTGGCAAAGGCAGAATACAAGCATATCACATGATAATCACAATACAATAGAGATTGCTGATGGATTGGGGTTGTTTTGTGGCTCATAGTTCAGGGGCTCTTGTGAAGATTTATGGCATTAAAAATTCTGATAACCACCGGTATATTTTATACATAAACTTAGTTCCGTCCTTCAGGACATTCAGGCTTTGGCCATAGATAGAGATTCCAACAAGATGGTGAATCAAACATAGCTCAGAATCAAAGAAACAAAAATAGATGTTTTACAATAGATTTGAACAATAAAACACGTGTTTTGGACAGAAAAGGAAGAGAAATCTTGTTTTTTAAAGGTTATTTGTTTAACAAGGTTTTTCTCTCAAATCTCAGTGCAAAGTTTAATTATAAAAATGTGTGTTTAACTTATTAACTGTGGTATTTTTTGTTATACTTTATTAAGATGTTCACTTGTTTAAACTCAACTCAAAGCCAGATATCACACATTTTCTGCTATTACACACCAGTGGAAGGTTTTGCTAAAAGTTGCGTAGTGCATAATTATTTGTCTCTCAGCTCACACATGCTAGAATGCCGGAGAAGAACTATGTTCATCCTCAGTGTTCACTCAACCCTGACTGGAGTTAGTGACACATGCCAGTGTTATGACAGAAAAATCCAGCCAGCCAACACTGACCCTGGGAGTCACACAGCACATGCACGCACATTCGTACATGCGTGTCCCCACCTTGGCCCTGGACTATTGTTTATGTTCTCTGAGCCTCGGCCAGCATTGCTTAAGCGAGTAGTGAATGGTTGCGTTATTGTCTCATCCTTGTGACCTTGGATGCCCTTATTCATTGTCCTGAAAAGCACCATCTGCATGATCTAACAGTCAAGGAGCGAGAGCAACGGGACAGCGAGACAGAAAAAGAAAGAGAAAGAAGGAAAGGGAGGGAGGACAAGAGACAGAAAGTGGGTGGAATGAAGGAAGACGGCCTAACTCCACTGTTTTGTAGATGTCCATCTGGTAACACAAATCTCTCTTCCCGCTCCATGAAAACAATTCATCACTTTGATGACCAATCCTATATGTGTAATACTTCCTAAGCTTTATCTCTTTACTCTCTGCTGCTTTGGCTGGCGGTGTCATGGTAGATTTCAATGATCTTCCATCTCATGCATTTCTTTTTCATTCCTCAGTCTTTCTCACTCGCTCTGTCTCTTGGTGGGTACAGAAGACTGGGGGAGAGCATTCCAGGACCCGGGCTGTGGTGGCCTGCGAGTGCGAGGGAGGCTGTTTTTTTCCCATGGGGCCGCAGGTGAAAACTAGGACTCTCTCAGCCCTGTGAGGGACGCCATCTGTCCCCACTGCCTCTCTGCCTGCAGGAAAGGAGCCCCCCTTTCCACACATCTCCTCCATCCGTCCGCACCCCCTCCTTCCCTTACCTCATGCCATCTCAGCAGGATGCATCACCCAAGAATGCACCCCTCCCCTCAAGCTCAAGCGGCCCCTCATCCCCTCACTCATTCAGCCGGCAGTCTCATCCCACACTCCTCTGTGTCTCCGACCTTCTGCCACTATCCATGCTCCACACACACACAAACACACACACACACACACACACACACACACACACACACACACACACACACACTTCTCTTGGTGACTATTATCATACTGATAGTGATTATATTATTTTATCAAGTTTTAATAGCTGTAGACAGTTTTAATGGAGGAAGACAGACAAAATAATGGGAATCAAATCAATCTTGGACTTTAAATTGTCCGCACCCAAGTGTGTGTGTCAGTGTGTTAATTGTATGTTTTTGTAAATGATGTGCGAAAGGATTGGCACAAGGCCAAGAGACATATGATCTTCTTGTATAAATGACTCCTGCTACCAATAAAGGACACTAAGACCAAAGGTTGGATCAAACCAGCATCCATTCTGAAGAGCTTAATCTGATTAGTTAAATCATTGTTACTGAATGAGTTATTGTGTTTTTGTAATGCCCTTATATCTGAACAAGATGGTGTGAGTGGTAACGGTCAGAGAGTGAGTGAGAGTACTTTCACATGGGAACGCGGGCATCATGCACACACAGACAACTCAGGGGCAGTTAAGTGTGAAGCTCCCAAACTGTCACTCCGCAGACGGCCCCCGCTTTCCTCCTCCCTCATCCCTGTGCTCATGCTTCACCCACAATCCCTCACAAAAGCCAGACACACACAGGAGCATGCATGCTTGCTCTTACCAAACACACACACACACTGCTTCCCACTCAACGCCACCTACACACATCAGTCAACATGCAATACAGTGGCGAAGAAGTGAAGGAAAGTGAGAATAGGGAACGTGAGCGTGAGAGGAGCAGCGAGATGTCCTACTGACAACAGTCAATGTGTTGCCTTTTCAGCTGTCACTTTGCTCTCAGACAGACAAGAAGTGGAGATACAGAGAGAAACCTCGTGTGAAAGAGAGAAACTGAGATATGGAAGGAGACATTAAATAGGGCAGCGGAGTGGTGGCGGGGCAGTACTATTTTCTCAGTGGTCTAGCGGAGCAAAGCTCTAGATGGTGCAGTGGGTGGTGGTTTAACCGTCCTCCACAGCCATCTCCTGCTTCTGGCCCTTTTGTTTCCAGTTGCTCTGTCAGCTCCCATTGTTCCTGAAGGGGTTAATGGGTAGAAAATAGAAGGGGGTTAGGGGGTGCTGAGGGTCAGAAACGCCCCCTTTTCCACCTCCTTTTGGAGAGGTCTGACTATCTGACCCAAAAAAAAACAATAACCCCAAAAAACAAAATTGAAGAGAAGGATTCTGGAATGGGAGAATGTGGGCTGCCTCACAGCACTGAAAGAATCAGTAGTCTAATCCTCCTATATGGATATTAGGTTATGAGACTAACACTGGTTCTCAAACTGGGGGACTGACTAACCCTGAGGTCCACAAAGCATAGTCTGGGGGTCTTAAATTATGTTACAACGGTGGAAATTGCAATCCACCATAATAAAAATGATTAAATTTATTATTGAGTTCTATTGTTGTTAGCTTGTCATTTTGAAGTGAATTAATTTAATCTTCATCAAATGAACTCAAATCAAGACCTATATATAAACTCCTAACTTGACTCTATATACAATTTAAATAAAAATGCGTTCTGTGAGTTAAATGTTCAGAAATAAACCGCCATGTTGATCTAATAAACAGCCAGAATAGTTGATTCATATAAATAATGTGCCTAACAGTTGAAAACATTGATTTTGTTCATAAATAATTATGTAGTAAGGATTTCTGTATTTTTATTTTATTTTTTTTACAGAAAACTCAAGTATAAGCAACAGGTGATGCTGAAAACTTTATTAAGACAGTTTATAAGTTACAGTTTACTAGTTATAGAAGAAAGTAGAGTTTCTTTATGGACAATTTCCATTGTTGTATTGAGCGGCTATGCATCAGTATCAGATCACAATCTGTATAACAGGGAAAAGAGTAAACTAAAGCAGAAAATAAGAAAGAGATAAAGCTAGTAGTCAATGCCAATAGTAACATGTCACACAGAAAAAAAATTGTCAACGTTATGCACGGTCTGTTAAGAATAACATCCACACTATAAATGGATCAGTGATAAGTTTAAAGTGTAAAATGTTGTGATTAGTGATTTATGTTAGTTGCAACTGAAGAGCTATTCGAGGTAATAATTTAGTCAAACAAGTGGTTTCATTTCCAAAATGTTTGGGGAAAAAAGGGAAAATTATGGTTCTTCATGAATCTCATATTTTAGTTTGTATTCATTATTTTTTTCTGCAACCTTTACTTTGGTATTCATTTGAAGGTTATATATTAGGAAAACAGGCACATTTAATCCACAGATTAGAAGCCCACCTTCAACTTTAGAAAATAAAAATATGCAAGTGTATCCAAAAATGTTGGTCAACCAGTGGCTCTGATAGATATCACTGAAATCATGTTGTTAGAGGCCAGCTGATTAAGCAGCCAGTCAGTAAATTGTAAATATCACTAGATATATCTAAGTGATTTCCAAAAAATACTGAGCTTTTTGTTTAGCAACCTGTCATGTACCCTGTTAATCAATTATGTAAGACTATCTATTAAAACATTCCTTCATGTCAAATACCTGAATAACAGCACACTCCAACAGGACCCATGGGCTCCTAATTGAACAGATGGCTTGCTTAATTGATCATTGATCGGTGATCAATAGGAAACACGTGTTCAGGATCTGTGCGTGTATGTGATTGAGAGAGAGCGATAAATCAGGCAGAGAGTGTAAACAGAGGTGCCAATGATCACACTTCATTTGGACAGACAGATAGAGAGAGAGAGAGAGAGAGAGAGAGAGAGAGAGATAGGCTAGTTGGCTAAGTAACAGTTTATAGTTAGTGTTGTATCTGTAGATTGCTTAACTACTCCTAAACTGTATGTTAATTTATTACAGCTATTAAATAATAACTTTTAATTAACAGATTCTCTGTGGTTCCGTTTCAGAAAAACACATGCATGTACGCACATGCGCGTACGCACACACATGCACACACACACATACACACTCCACAGCCACAGCCACCGGTTTCAGAGTGGCACGGGTCCAGGCAGTGTGGGGGTATCACTTGGACCCTCAATCTCCACTCCAAGAAGAACATCAATGGCTCCCTTTGATCCCACACTCAAGGTTTGTCTTAAAAGGGCCACCGATGGATAGAGAGACAGGGGAGACACTCGACATCAGTGGGCCCCGTCGGCAGCCTCAGGTAGCGCCTCACGACACTCATGCCACCCTATTAAATATGGAACACAAAGACAAAGGAGCAGAGATTGGGAGTGAATACAGGAGGAGGTGGGGGCAGCACTCCAGGCCTTTGAAGCACTGAACTGATGAGGAACCTTGGACACACACATACACACACACACACACACACACACATACACACACATGTATACCTGGAACAATTAGAAAAGGATGACAAATGGGCTTATGTGTAAAAGTAAAATAGTGCAGTTCAATACAGAAGCTAAGCTGAAAGTCGTTTATATATATCTACTTTTTTACATTTACATTTCATTACATTCACAATATGAATCACAGGACAAATGGCATGGTGTCAAGCTTTAAACTAGGGACAGACGTCATAAGGGGCAGATAAGAGAATTCAGATGAAATAAAAACAAACTACCATAAAACATTATATCTCCTAGCCAGACATGCTTATAAAAACTCAAGTGGTATACAAGAGGCTTTACAAACCTGATTAACTACTGACATAATTAGAACCTGGAACCAACCAATCACATTTTGATTTGCACAAAGAAGTAACTGTACTGTTGGGGAAGGAAGAAAGACACTTAGAGAAAGAAAATGATTGTTAGTTAGCACAAGTGGTAATCTAACCACTAACATCGTTACAGCAATGCACACACACACACACACACACACACACACACAAACGATAAAAAGTATTAATCGATTGCTTGTTGAATGTTTTGGTCCATAATCTAGTTGGTCTTTATGGTAATTCTGAAATGGCAATTTGTGATTCAAATTTCTTTCCATAGTGGAAAAAATGCTAGACTAAATTACAGTAAAATACACTACTCACAACCGGTACTGATTATATTGAATCCATATTGATTAAACATCACTCATTCCCCTGTCCTCCAGTCTCACTGTCCACTCTAAATCCATATCCATGGCTGATCTCATTTTCGCAGACCAGGACCAGGTCAAAGTGTGAAGGTGCAGAGGTGCTTGCGGTCAGTGTGGGTGGATCACCCATTCCATCTCCTTGTGGGACTCCTCCTGCTCTCCCATTAAGCTGCGACAAGCTGGGAAATGCTCATTATGAATGTGCAGGCATGTGGGGAAATAGGCTCAGAGCACTCAGACACTCACACTGTCCACTCAGCACATAAGCAGCTGAGTAAAATATACACCTGCATGTTGGCTTCCCTGAAAATGTGCTCTGAAACTTTTACCTCTTTTCACCTGTATGTCACTATTCCTGTGGTCATCAGAATGAAATTCACATCTGATTTAAATGAATGCACTCTAAAAGATGATTAATTGATTGATTGATTAATTGATTAGATATGGATCAGCACATTCATTCAGTCATCAAATGGATCTTGATTAAAAACGGCATCAGAAAGCCATTACCTTTTCAATGTCTATACAAACAATACATGCCCACTATATGACTGTAGCAGCTTTTTTGGTTCCATATACCTATGTGGGTGACTGTACAGAATGATTTATGTTTTCTTCTGGTCTTAAGCAAACAACGAGGACAAATATGCATGTGTGTGGATCTAAACAGCTCATCCCAGTAGAGACCAACTCCATTCAATTAGAGCTGGATAATGAATCAGTCTGGTTGTAGGAGAAAAGGTGGGCCTGCAGGAAGAGTACACACACACACACACACACACACACACACACACACACACACACACACACACACACACAGTACCATCACAGTGCATTCAGCCCCATGTGGATAAAATATGCAATTGCAGATTTTGTGAAACTGAACTTAATGTATTAATCTCATTTTATAACGATTTGTTTTCATATACATTAAAGATAAATTCATCAGGATTAAATCCTCACACAACCTAAACTCTGCGCTCTGCTGCTTTCTCGGTACATGGTAAATCTCTCAAAGCATGTCTCACACTTCCTTCTATTTTGTTTAAATTTTCTTATTTCACTTCTCTACTGAGTTCTCCTATTTATCATTCCTAGCTCCTGAATTTTGTGTTGAATTTCTATGTTTCCTACACATGTACACACACACACACACACACACATACACACACACACACACACACAGAATCCCTGGGGCCGTCAGGGAAGGGCAGAAAGGCTGGAAATGAATTCAGAGATGTTGCAAGTGGCAACGCGCATCTGCATCTGTAATTAACCCCCCAAAAGACACACTAAGCTCCCAGTACCTCCCTCCTCCTCCCCACTTTCCTTCTCTCCCTCATTCTCATCCTCTCTCAAAGGCTTCTTAAGAGATGCTTGGTGGACCAATTAAGGTGAGAGTCTCTCTCTTTCTCTCTCTCTCTTTCTGTGTGTATGTGTGTGTGTGTGTGTGTGTGTGTGTGTGTCCGGATGCTTTAGCACATCTTGTGTGTGATAGATGCTACCTGTGTTTGCTTGAGTATATCCAAATGTGAATTTGGTTTGTGTGTTTGTGTGTGTGTGTGTGTAATGTGGCATCTCTTTGTGTCTGGGATGTGCCACATTGGTGGGTGATGTAGCAAGCCTTCAGGCCACAGCTCAGTGAGAAGACTTGGGCCTGGCTTGTGTTTGATGACATTTCTGCAAAACAATATGTCCAGTCCATTGTGCAAATACACATAACTCTGCCAATCTAGTAGGATGTTAAAAATATTTTAGAGAACTAAGAAGAAAAGAGCAAAGATAGAGCAATGCCACAGGGAAGAGACGGGACACTAGACTTTGTCCTGGGAAGTGCACAATGTAGTCTGCTTTATTGTAACATTTACAGGCATTTTCATTATTCAGTATATTTGAATTAAACATCGGTTCCTTTACTCCTTTGGGCTGGTGTGAACATAACAATAGTACTTCCTAAAAGTCTAATCCAAAAGTCTGAGAACTGGTGTGAATCTTAGAGAGGTTTGACTACAGGCAACTCAGACTGAACCCAAATGCAGGACGTGATCAGTGAAGAGAGGACATTTCCAGCCCTGGCTTCACCCTCACACATCCCCTGCACCAAAGACTAAAAAAAAGCGTCCTTACTACATGTGACCACTGCAGGAACCTTTTCTAGTATTCATGCTTTTGGTGCCAGTGGAGTCTTATAACTCTGTGGCACCAGAGAAAAGGAAAAATGTTTCTGGAAGTTCTTCAACACATCACAGCAATTCAGAATTTCATTTTTCTTCAAACATTCCAGAATCATGATGAAGATAGATTTAGCCTTTTTATACCACAGCACGGAGGAATGTGAAATTCTTATTGGCCAGAAAGTGTTGATTAATTTTCTCTTATAGCACAGTTCAGGCAGTAGGTCTGGCTTCATGATTTGATTAATTTGTTTTTTCCCATTCCACATAAATGATAAAATAATAATAAAAAAAATAATAAAAATACTAAAAGAAAGAAAGAAAGAAAGATAGAAAGAAAGAAAGAAAAAACTTAATCACTGATTACATGTTTGTGACACATTTATTTAGCATTTTTTAGAACAATATCAATAACGTATAATTTTTTATATTAATTATTAGTTTGACAGGATAAAGAAATTTAATGCTGAACATTGACACCACTAAACTAAACACTAAATCCCATTTATTGGCTTCAGGTAAAAATAGTTAATGGGAAAAAAAAACAATAAATTAAAAATTAAAAAATCTGGTAACAATAACTCTGCTTCATAGTGGACACACAACATCAACATCTTGTTGTTGATTATTATCCTATAACAGCATGCCCTGTCTCATTGTTTTCCTTGCTTTAATATTAACACTGTTGAATGCTTGATTCAGATTTTTCAGAAGGTGTTGATTAATTTTATGTAACAGGTCTGACTGCATTTCCAGTTGCAAGTTGTATATTAATGCACTTGTTATTGTTTCTATAGTAACATTCACAGGATCTTGCATGGTAGATGTGTCATATAAAAGTTTTTTTTAATATGCTATAGTACACTACATTATACAATCAATATAAAAAAAAATCATATCAGACGTATCAAAGTACACTAATACTACAGTTTATGTCACTGACCTAGTGTCATCTGTAACATTATACTATAATGGTTTCATAATGCTAAACAGTGAGCCCAAAGTGAAAGAAGGCACAGTAGGTACCTCCCTCAAACAGTAGGGTTAAGCAAGAGTGGGGGTGAAGGGGGGATCAAGAGGGACCCTACTGTGGAAAGAGAAAGAAAGAGGGTAGAGGGTGAAAGGGTAGAAAGCCCATCCTGCGCCTGTATGGAGGGGTGTATCACTGTGAGGCCAATTAACAGCCACCAAGACCCAGGGGCTGAGTACACAAACCAACCCTACACAGTCAGTAAAATTTACATCCCTCCATCTTTACTCTACTAAGCATAACATTCTGTTTGTTTATGCCAATTTGCAGAAAACTGTCTTTCCTTTTTCTAACTGTCTCTACAAGTTTTATAGAAGTTACCACATACTGTACATTAAAGTCTAGTGACTTGCTAAAAGTTTCAACAGCATGCTAAACAGGACTTAAAGACAACACCTTGCAATACAGGAAGCAAAGATGAAAAAAGTCCCATCACATGTCCCTCAGTGTTATCTAAAAAAAAAGGAGTCCTTTTTCCTGTTTAGTGCTCGCCTGATTAAAGTCTGCACAGCTCTGCACATGCATTATAGATGAGGGAATAATTAGCATGTGCGCTAGGATGGGGGAATATTAGCACTATAAGGGGCCGGGCTGGCTCACACACACGTAGGTCCGGACCACTTAAGTGTGTGTGTGTAAACAGAAAGGACTGAGGGTGTCCCTTAGACCCTTGACTGATGGTGACAGCAACACGGGAAATATGATGAAAAATGTGACCTCTGAATAATGCATGACCCTGCTGGTCAATAGCTCCTGATGTGCTTTAAGGTACATCGCTCTTATTACCATTATAAGATTAAAACCAGGCTGCATTTGTCCGAGTTGAAGAACGTTGCTACTGTACCTGTCAGCACTGAGCACGCTCGGCGGACTACGTACAGCTAGCGAGTGAGTGTGTGTCGGTGTGTATGAGAAAAACTGTGAAAACTCACATGTTTTGTTGGATAATTCTTTTTCTCTTAAGAGTTTTTCAGCATGGAATTCCAATAGATGAAATTCCCAAATCTGCTCCATGCATCCACATAATAAAACAATCATTCATTTGAAAAAAAAGAGAAAGAAATAAAAAAGAAAAATAATTGAAAATCATGTAAAGCAGTTAAGAGATTTAAGAGGACTCTTGCACAGCCCAGCTTTTCTGCCTGAGTAGTTACAGTGATACATAAAGACCCAGTTCCCAGGAGTCATGTCTATGAGTGCAGAGAGAGCGAGAGAGAGAGAGCGTTAGAGAGAGAGAGAGAGAGAGAGAGAGAGAGAGAGAGAGAGAGAGAGAGAGAGAGAGAGAGAGAGCTCATCCACTCATCCTCAGGTAATCATTGTGCAGTTTAATCTCTGTACAACGACGTTAGCTCTGGTCCGCTAGAGAAAGTTAAATATTCACGATACAAGGCAATCTACTCAGTGTTCAAACAAAGTGGCCTGCCAAGTAGAGCAGTGTGTGCAGTGAGAGAGCGAGAGAGTAAGAGAGAGCTAGTTTATAATTCACACAAGGCCTAGGCTAATAAACCTGGGCCATGCACTTAGCACTTATAACTCCCTGTGCTCTACTGGTTACCTCAATGCCACAGAACAGATTTGGACACATCTTATTAATAGGCTTCGGCCTCCTTTGACGCATGACTCTTTATTTTCTTCTTCTTTTTTAATTATTTTATTATTATTATTATTTTTAGTGCAAAAAAAAATCAATGTTATACTAAACTGTATTTACCATACAAAGCCCTACCATACATACTGTACAGTAATAATATTGCATAATATTGTTAATTCTAACCCCACACTTTATGCACATAACTGATCGTTCATATTCTGTATTCATATTTAATACTCATTCTGTCTATATTGTATCTCATCCTCTGCATTGTCTTGTATAGTTTGTATAGTATAGCGTTATTTATGTCTGTACTTTTGAGAGTCACAAACAGCTGGAACCAAATTCCTTGTGTGTGTCAATATACTTGGCCAATAAACGATTCTAATTCTGATTCTGACATGTGCAATAATAATCCACGCTATGCAGTGTAAAACAGAAATTGTATATTTACAATATAATAAAATCACAAATACAATTATACATAAAATATACATAGTTTTTGTGTGTATGTGTATTCTACAGTATCAATACTGTACCTGTGTGTATGTACAGTGTCCTGCATCCATGCCACTCAAATACAAATATGTAGCAGGAATCCTGTTTGCAGATGTGCTGTGTGTGTGTTTGGCTGCTGTGGGTGAGTGAGTGTGTGTGCGTGTGTGGGGGTGTGTGTGTTCAAGAATTTCACTACAGATCAAGTGTGTTTGGCTGCTGTGTGTGTGTGTGTGTGTGTGTGTGTGTGTGTGTGTGTGTGAGGAATCCACTCCAGTTGCAGTGTGTTGTGGGTGTGTGAGTGTGTGTGAGAGGATTCCACTCCAGTGGCAGTGCGTTGTGGGTGGGTTAATGTGTGTGTGTGTGTGTGTGAGAGTGAGAGAGGATTCCACTCCAGTTGCAGTGTGTTGTGTGTGTGTGTGTGTGTGTGTGTGTGTGAGGATTCCACTCCAGTTGCAGTGTGATGTGTGTGTGCGTGTGTGTATGTGTGAGGAATCCACTCCAGTTGCAGCGTGTTGTGGGTGTGTGAGTGTGTGTGTGTGAGAGGATTCCACTCCAGTGGCAGTGCGTTGTGGGTGGGTTAATGTGTGTGTGTGTGTGTGTGTGTATGTGTGGGAGAAGATTCCACTCCAGTTACAGTGTGTTGTGGGTGGGTGAATGTGTGTGTGTGTGTGTGAGAGAGAGAGAGAGAGAGAGAGAGAGAGAGGTATGTGTGAGAGAGGATTCCACTCCAGTTGCAGTGTGTTTTGTGTGTGTGTGTGTGTGTGAGAGAGGATTCCACTCCAGTTGCAGTGTGGTGTGTGTGTGCGTGTGTGTCTGTGAGAGAGAGAGGATTCCACTCCAGTGTGTTGTGGGTGGGTGAGTGAGTGAGTGTGTGTGTGTGTGTGTGTGTGTGTGTGTGTGAGAGGAGAGTAGGATACTCATCAGCATGGATATTTAATGGCTTGAGAGCAGACACTCCCTTCACATCCTCAACCCCTGGACACCTCGCTGACTTTGATACTCGTACATTACTGTTTAACGAGATGGCCATTTGCACGTATCAAGCAGCATATTTAATTAAGAGGGCTGGCCTACAAGCCTACAAATCATGTATAATTTTGTCATACAAAATGTTCACTATATTTACATGCACTGAATTTTTTAAATCCTATATTTAGATGTTTTTTTTTTCAAGATTCAAGATTTATGTGATACCTACAAACATATACCACTTACAGGAAAAAGAAAACCAGAACACCCCTCCTTAGCCTGTGCATATAAATAAACCAAATTTAAGAAAAAAAGAATTGAAATAATAAGAAATAATAAGAAGTAATCGGATATAATGTGCAACATTTTGCGTTTAGTAACATTACAGAACGTGCAAATATTACAGAATGGAAAGTGATGTATTAAATGATGTAATGGTAAACATGATGTAATGCTTCTTAGTTTGAAACACATCAAAACACTGTCATACAATAATGTCATATATATATAACATTATTTATTACAATAATAAAAGCTTTATGCTGTGCATCATACACAACTTTTACTTTCACATTGATGATAGAACTTCTCTTTGTAGCAGCTTGATTAATTCACTTTAGAGACTCTTAAATAAACTACTGTTTTAAATAAAAATGTGCATAGCATAATATGGGAAAGAAATGACTTTATATGTTTAGAGTATTTGTTGAATCCTGAGACTATAGAATTTGTCACCTAAGCAAGTGATGCAAATGTAGTAATTATCAATGTGTGTGAGTTTTTTTCTGGCTGGAGGATGTGTATATGTGTGTGTGTGTGTGTGTGTGTGTGTGTGCGTGTGTGTGTGTGTGCACGCATGTCTTGGGCAGGTGTGTTGAAGAGGTGTCTGTTTTCACTCTCCATATTTTGGCACAAACCACTTCCAAACAACTTGCACACATCTGACAAACACTTATTTGTTTTTCTCCCAGAGCCCGCCTCTGTTTATTTCTTTAATCAGTCTGCAAATAGCTTCACATAACTGAATTTAAATGGCACCCCCAGAAAAAAAAACCCGAGCAAATTTATCCAGCAGATCCCTCGCACATCTCTGTCTCTGTCTCTCTGTCTCTCTCTCTCTCTCTCTCTCTCTCTCTCTCTCTCTCTCTCTCTCTCCCCGTGTTTATGACACCTGGACTGGTGAGCTTCAAACATATTGCTTCCTCTACTGTTTGTAATAACAGCAATTTGCGCATCAGGCTCGGGGAGAAGAAATAATGCAGATCTAAGGAAAAGGCAGGCAGAAGGATTGAGAGGTGTATCGGCACAGTAATTTGAAAAGATGGCTCGCACCCAGTCTTCGAGACCAGAGAACTCTGTCCTGAATATATAGGTTTCTCTCTCTCTCTTTCTCTATCTATCTCCCTCTCTCCATCTCCCACAGGTATATCAGAGTGTAATTGATTCGTCCAAGGTTTTAGTGGCTCAGGCTTTGTGTGGTGTTGCACTGACACATGGGAGAATTACAGCAGCACTGACAGATTATCTGTCTCTCCCTCTCTCTCTCTCTCTCCCTCTCTCTGTTTGTGTGTGTGTGTGTGTGTGTGTATGTGTATGTGTGTGTTACAGTCAGTATAAGTCTCTGCAATTCCACAATGTCTATTTAAGATCAGTTAAGAAATGAATGATAGGTATTTAAACTGGAATCAATTTTTATTAAAAAAAAAAAAGAAAAGCGAGGCTGTGGGCCTTATTTACAAAGTCAGCTAACTCTATCAGGCACCATAATTCCTACAAGTGATTGAAACATTGGTTTGTTTTTTCTTTCTCTAATAGTCATTACTTATGGTATTACATTTAATATCCAGTTCTAAAATGTAGAAATTCTGGCTTTTACAGGAGAGCCTGAACTAACAGCATGGAAAGAATGGAAATGAAATTTTACAGCAGTCTGTAGTTTCTTCTTTATTGGAAGAACAAGAATTTTAGCTGATTGGTGGTAAGTACATTAGTCATTTGAAAAAAGCAGGGCTTAAACCAGGGGGCAACATGTGGTGCTGGAAAACTGGCCCGGAAGCAAAAACTGAAGACAACCCAAGCAAATCATTTTCGTGACAGTTGTAAACAGAAGCTTTGAGAATTATAGTTGAAGAAAAATGAGCTGAATTAAATCATAAAACTGTTAATAAGTGATCCAGGAGAAAAACTTTCACTCTCACTCACTCATTTTCTACCGCTTATCCGAACTACTTTGGGTCACGGGGAGCCTGTGCCTATCACAGGCGTCATTGGGCATCAAGGCAGGATACACCCTGGACGGAGTGCCAACCCATCGCAGGGCACACACACACTCTCATTCACTCACGCAATCACACACTACGAACAATTTTCCAGAGATGCCAATCAACCTACCATGCATGTCTTTGGACCCGGGGAGGAAACCGGAGTACCCGGAGGAAACCCCCGAGGCACGGGGAGAACATGCAAACTCCACACACACAAGGTGGAGGCGGGAATCGAACCCCCAACCCTGGAGGTGTGAGGCGAACGTGCTAACCACTAAGCCACCGTGCTAAGAAAACTTACATTAAATACAAAGTTTATTATATTGTCATTTATATGTGCCTTCATGCCACCCTAATCTTTTTTAGGATGGCATGAAAGCACAGCAGGTAGGTCACTAATCTTGGTTTGATGCTAGGTGTGGGTTACTATCTCTGTAGACCTTCACATGTTCTCCTCATATTCATGTGGGTTCCTTTTGGATTCTCAGGTATTCTCCCATCTTCTAAAAAGGTGGTGGATGGGTGACTCCTGTACCAAGGTGTGAATATGTGTGTGAATGTGTGTGTGTGGTGCCATGTGATGGACCAGCATCCCATCCAGAGTGTATTCCTGCATCTCAACCACTGCGATATAAACCTTACCAGGATAAATCTGAATGAATGAATGAATGAATGAATGCATGAATAAAATGTAATATTGTGTATATATAATTTGTCTTTACATTTTGCACATGCTTGAAGCAATTACTAAAATCCAGAACTCTTTTATGCTAAGTATTACAAAAGCATGATCTTGTAATGAATTGACTCTTAAATAAAATTAAAATGCACCATTAACTTTTGCTTTAAATTTTACACTGATCCGGTAGCATCAACATATCAATGGCCAGGGGTTAATAATGACCCTGATTAAACACACAGTTAGTAATGACCCTGATTAAAAACACTATTAGTACTGTTACATCTAGCTTTTGCTCTGAAACTCTTAAGAAGGGGTGTGTGGGGGCTGCTCCTATTGATCCAGACTTTTTTTAATCAAGCATAACATCCTTCACTTATATTCCCTGGCCATTATGATATAAAAAACTAACCTATTGACAGTGACATTGAAATAAATATGTAGTTGGAGAGGACGGAGACTGGTGATTTAGATTTAAAGATTTCTTAAAATATATTAAAATTGTAGTCATCCAAGCTTCTCTCTCTCTCTCTCTCTCTCTCTCTCTCTCTCTCTCTCTCTCTCTCTCTCTCTCTCTCTCTCTCTCTCTCTCACACACTCTCTCTTTCTAACCTTATCATATTAGGTGGGGTTCAGTGTGAAAAAAAAATGCTTAGCACATTGGATCTCTGGTTTGGCCAGCCGTGGGAGTGGCTCCCTCGGGGTTGCCACCAAGTCCCAAGCACATAAATCTAAGGCCCGCCGCAAACAATCAATTTTTGATTTTAATTATTTATCATGCCCTGCTGGATGGAGACATTCATTTTCCCTTCTGTCTGGATTAAAAATTAAAAATTAGGAGATTAATATTTGGCCGAATGGGTAGAATTAAGATCACTCCCACCCAAAATTTTATTACACCCCTCCTTGGCAGTCTGAGACAGGCATGACATGTGAGAAACAGTCAGGACAATCGATAACATAATAAATTCTCACTCACCTCCCTGGACAAACACACACACACACACACTCACACACACACACACACACACACACACACACACACATATATATATATATATATATATACACACACACACACACATTTCTTTACCAGTGATTTAACCTTTGATGGTCAGCAGCATTGAACGGTTGATGAGAGGGAATGTGATATTCTCAGATTCAGCAGTTTCGCAGTGGCTGCAGCGTTCACCTGCATTTAGATATCACAGCAATAAACTTAATTACCACTGCCCAGTGTGTGGTCAGTCCCACCTCAGCAACAGTTCTTTCCCTTATCAATATGTAGGTTCAATACTGCAATAAGCACAACTCAAGGACACCTCTGCAGTGTGTGTCAAAATCCATAGTGTCTTTACATTATTATTATTATTATTATTATTATTATTATTATTATTATTATTATTATTTTCACCAATGTATAGATGAGACTCAGGTACACAATATCAAGCTGATCATGAGAGTCTGAGGTAAAACATTAAAAATTGGACAAAAATGATAACATCATCATTTGCTCACTATTGCTGGAGGATGAATTATCATTTGTTGCATTATCTCACAAATTGAAAGAGGTTTAGTCTGCACACAGGTGTTATTGTTCTGGACTGAAAATATAAAATAAACATTAATAAGGGCTGCTTTATGAGTAGTAGCTTAGCATTTCTGTGAGTATATTTGATTATTCTCCATCATATATAATGACATTGACAATACTGGAAAAACAACAGGCATGGAAGTAAAGCAAACTTAAATTCAATTGAATTGAGAGGGAGGGAAAGTAGTGGGACAGAGACTTTTAGAGTCAGTTTAGTGTCTAATCTCTCTGATCAGTTAGAGAATCAAATTTAAAATGTTTAAAAACTACTAAATGACACAGAACAAAAATATATCCCTGATCCACTCAAAGTACAATACAAACCTAGAAGGTATTTCAGAATGGCAGATACGGGTGAGTTAGTTGTGTGTAGCCTTTCAGGGAATTCCAAAGAAAGTAAGTAAAGATTTGGCTTAAACATCTGGAATGAACAAGCACAAAATCTGAGGTCCTCTTAAAGATATAAAAATGTTCTCCTGTGATATCTACACTGCACAATATCTACTTATTTCCTTTTTATCTATTTTAAGCCTTGATTTAATGCATTATGAAAATAAATCTAATTGAATTAGATATGCAGAATTTTTATAAACTTTTTAAGGGAACTTTGTATGTAAAATGTAATACAAAAATAAACCCCATGCTTTGCCTTGCTGTGTGTGTGTGTGTGTGTGTATGTGTGTGTGTGTGTGTCATTGTCTACCGTTAGGTGAGGGTCTCGGCAGGGGGCTGTCAGCGTGACAGGAGCAGACGGTGCTTCCAGGACTCAACATTCAGCAAAGCACCGCTACCCCTGCTGCTACACTCGTGTTAACACTCCACACAAACACATACAGCAGTCCACTAATGGGGTCAGTGTGGCTGGGTTTGTTAACCGTACTCCCCCTAACACAGCTCCTTCACATGCAAGTGTTCATGAGAACCATATAGAAGTATACTTATCTGTACACACACACACACACACACACACACACACACACACACACACACACACACGCCTTCATTATCATACCCTAAATCATAGTTATAATACTATCAATAATAAAAGATAATTATATATAATAATTATTTAATAATAATAATAATAATAATAATAATAATAATAATAATAATAATAATAATAATAATAATAATAATAATAATAATAATGGAATCAATTATGGTAGACGTATTGGTAGTCTAGTAGTAATATAATATTTTTAGGGGTTTTAGTATTAGTATTTAGGAGGTGAAGTACTAAAGCTAGTTTTACTGATGTCATTAGAGATAGTAATAATATTAGTAATAGCAGTAATACTAATAGCATCAGCAGTAATGATTCAGTCTACAGATGTTATGTGTATACATGATAAGAAAGGCACATAATGTGTATATACAGTATACAACATTCTCACTGGACTGGACAACTTTCATCAACTAGAACACCAATCATAGTGAAGGTGGTTGGCCTTCACGAGTTATGCCCTTTTGGCTAAAATTGACCTTTGGCCCCAGAAGGACTGATGGACACATGTGCAACAACAGGAAGCTTTTCACTACAGTATCCATGGCTGGAAAGGTCAAAAGGTTCGACCCTCTTGCCAGCAGCTTGACCCTGTGTGATAGTCCTCTTGACCCTGCTTACTGCTTCGCCTGTAGGGGTCCAATGAGCCATGAGCTACAGGAAACACACCCAGGACCAATAAGAAGTGAGTTCAGGTTATAACAGATATTTCATCTCAGTTATTTATTTGAAAAGTTGCGTGGGCATTTATGCAAATCACACAGGAGCTCATTTTTTACTGGTCTTTCTTAGAACAGAAAGATTTTAAAAGAATCAAGATGTTTATTTTTCAGAATTACTTCCTGGTCAAAATTCCATTAATTGAAAAGGTGTGCTAATAAGGTAAAAGTGGAAGAGTAGCAGCAGTGTGTGTGTGTGTGTGTGTGTGTGTGTTACTTTTCCATCAGGTATGTATCTATGTTCAAGGTCACCTCTGAGCCCAGAGCAGATTGGAACTGCAGTTCAAGAGACATAATCACTCCACTGTGCTAATCACATCTCTCTCTCTCTCTCTCTCTCTCTCTCTCTCGCTTGCGCTCTCTCTTTTACACACACACTCACACACCACCCAGGAGTCAGAGCTGAGGAAGCAAAATGAACAATTGTCGCCTCTAGCCGACCGCATTCTCTTATTTATTCCTCTTACCCAGCACAGAAACATAAAAATAAATAAATATAGATGCATATCAATCTATCTCTATCTCTCTCTCACTTCCCTCCTCTTTAGAGTGATGCTGTGGGCTTTTACTGGGATGGCGGCCGGGCACAGGGATCATTTATAACGGGGTGGCAGCACTAATGCAGCTTGCGCCGCACTGCCCGATGTTTTATTCATGGCTTTTTATTATTAGGGCTCCACTTAAAAAGGTGAGGCCGCACTCGGGCCAAGCCAGGCCTCCGTGCCTGACTTATCCATCAGCCTGACAAGAGCGTCTTCCTCAGGAAGTCTTTCAGAAAACTTCAAACAGCGGCACTATTGATTCTTTCGCCCAGTCCACCTGGATACCGGCATATATCTTCCCTGAGAGCCTGAGAAAGAGACGGAGAAAGAGACGGAGACAAAGAGAAGAGAGCGTAAGAGAGAGCGTGCCTGCACATGGCATAATGAAGAGCTGGATGATAGACGGTGCAAAAGTTTTATTCATGTTTGTTAGATTTTTGACCTCAACAGGAAGGGCAGTGTTTAGGTGTACTGAATCTCAATGAAGCAAACTCACCTGAATATGATGATTACTCGACTTTATTGAATAGGATTAGCAAATTTTGGAATTGTTAGGAGATTTAGTATGTTATATACATGCGCTGAATATTAATAAAAAAATGAAAAAGGAATGCTGAGGCAGTGGCATTTGAGTTTGCTGCACTGGTATCAGATTCAGCAACATTGCTGGGACTCATTTCATTGCCACTGGATTGAAGACGTGATGCCAAAAATAGCCAACTTTCCTGTTGTCAGTAACTGGGACATGATTAAGGATTAGATTTTGATTAACACAACACAACAAACATGACTGTGCACTACAATTACAAGCTTGACAAAGTTGTTTAAACGCCAAAATGTTGCTGTGCCTGAGACACCACTATAGCCAGCATCACTGCTGTGGTGCGAATGATCCATCACACCATAAAATCTCCACTCTGAGGTGAGCCTATGATGATCCGTCTCCATTAACAGACAAGGTAGAAAGAAGGTTGTTGCGCTGTGAAAAGCAAGAGATGAGATTCAGTCAGTAACTACAGAGTTTACCTACAGTACATTGTCAACAAAATTTCTGCTGGTGTGAATGACTTTGTTAATGTGTGTGTAGTATCCAATAGGATCCAGATCCACTGAGACACTGACCATAGTTACTGAAGATAGATGAATGAACGGTGAAATATTGGTAAAAAGTTAAAAGAATAATAAATGTAGATCAGTGTATAATAGAATGCCTCATTTTATTCCTATTTTGTCCTATATTTATTTATTTATTTTAGGATTATTGAGGTGCACCAGTGGGGTTAAGGGTTTGATTTCTGTGTGTGTGTGTGTGTGTGTGTGTGTGTGTGTGTGTGTGTGTGTGTGTGTGTGTGTGTGTGTGTGTGTGTCTCCTGCGATGGGCTGACACCAGAAATCATCTACATCTTAACATTTCTCTGAGGAATATTTCACACATACATTAAAATTCTCCTTTAAAAGCAATGTATTAAAATATAGCAGTGTAAATTAATAACACAACATTTTATATGACCAGTGAGATTTTTCACTGTTCTCTAGTCAAAAACTAGAGTAACTAGAGTAACAGTTTTGAAAGGCCCAAAAAACAAACAAACAAAAAAATACACATATTAACCTCTCCTTCATCCATGCCTCAAGGCCAGTGCCCTCGGTGCAGTAACAGTGACAGAACAGTATTTGAAGCAAAGAGATTTATGACATTTCACCACTTTCCTCCTCACAGCTGAATGGTGTATTGATATTTGCCGCAATATGATTTAATAAGCTGCTAATGATTTTTTTTCTAGAAAGGGTTAATGAGGAGAGGTAATCCTGTGAACTATTTAAAAGCACCAGCTTATTTAAAGATTGTTTGAATGCCTGTTTAAAAGCGGGTAAATCAAATAAATACTCAAGGAGATAAATGCCTAATTAAGTGAACAAAGAGCTTCACAGGTCTCATGGGAATGAGATGGCAAAAGCCTGTAGAATGGAGGAGAGTTGCAATATATTCATGTGTGGGTATGTAAGTAGATGATTAGTGCATGAGCTCACTGTAGGTTACTTCATACTACATACAACCTACCTGATGTACTGTATGTACTTCATCTGATAATATGTAAGTTAAGCTGATAGTTTCGGACATATTTATTGCAGATCTTTTGTTTAATTAAAAAAAAAGAAAAATTCTAATTCAGATTCAGTCAAACATTTCCAGAGAGAAGTCATATAAGGTGTAGATAATGGCCATAATATGATGATATAAGATTGAGTTCAGAATAAAAAGGAAATAAGTATTTTTTTTTAGTTGCCTTTTAGTAAAATTATTTACCATACAGCATCTGAATAAATACAAATGCCATTATAAATCTATGCAATCTGTTCTCTGTCCTCTGTGGTCCACTCTAGACAACTTAAAAACGATCGTTTAGAATAGATTTATTAAAGCTATATTTTAATTTATTAACGTTAGAGACATATTATTGATAACTCAAATTGAAACAACTTCATAACAACCAGTTTTTAACTGCCGTAAAAACGAAACGTATCCGCTTTCCCCTCGCCATGTTTCCTGTAAGATCTGTCAGAGTTAAAATATTTCTTTATTCCCATTTGAAGACTTAGGTGAAGTGATTTAGCTTGAGGGTACACTGTGAAGGAACAGCTCGTTTCTATCATGTTAGCTCAGCTATTCCCTTCGCAAACACGCTGCCTCCGGCCATCTCACCTCTTTCGGCATCTGGTTTGATGTTATTCACATGTCGGAAAGTCATTCTCTATTCTCATTTCTCACTTTGGACGACGTACCTGTGTGTTTACTGAGTGGTATTGCTACGTTTCTCACACCTGGCACCAATCACCCCACAGAAGCATAAATTAGCACCCAGCCACCCATGAGGCCCCAACTAAGGGCATCAATATGAAGTGTGAAACAAGCTGTGACCCCTGATTGTTGGGGACCAAATCTAACCTTTCACAACTGTTAGGCAACTGTAGCACCTACAGTAAAGCTCTAACCTCAACATTGTTATATTCTCTTGTTACTCCTAGCTTGGCTTTAAAAATCGTTGTATGGAGATGTGAACCAAAAAAAAAAGGTGTGAATTGAGACAAAGAAGAGCGGAATGAGAGGCAGAGGGAACAAAACAGATGTGATGCTAAACAACCACTTGCTAATTAATATTTTATTCTAATTGAAAATTTATATGTTATTGCTGTGGTGAGACCTTTCATCTGTCCTTTGAGGGGTAAGATGTGTGGGGGGTACAGGAATGAGGGGATGAGGGAAGGGCTGGATATTCCACTACAGTCAGTTTAGATTGTCAAATGTCACCTTAATATGATAAGCGACAGGGCAGAGGACAAAAGAGCCAGAAGCCCACATTAAATTCTCAGTACAAAACCACTGTATTTGGCAGCTCATTGTTTTGGCAGCACACCAACACGAGCCCTTTAGCAACTACATTATAGGATCACATCTGCTGAAATGGAGGTAGTACACTGTTTGTATATATATATATATATATATATATATATATATATATATATATATATATATATATATATATATATAGGGAAATAGAGGTGCACACACACACACACACACACACACACACACACACACAGAGACACACACTGTACACCATTTCTCATAGCTCCATTCCCAACCTCAACCACTGTGAGAAAGCAAAACAAGCAAGACAGGCATTTATTATCTACTAAAAATCCATTCCACAAAGAACTTCAGTAACACAAGCAAGAGGCTCTCAACTCTACAGTGAGATAATCTTCGACTGGTGTTGTGTCTGATCACATTGGACATTTCCCCAGCCCTTCAGAAGTGGGCTAACTGTATGAGGTAAATGCATCAGAGAAAATCAATGCCCCCTTTTCCTTTAAGTGCACAATATTTTTTGTTTCTCAACACGGACTGCATGCCGCCCCTTAATTCAATGCACCAATTAAAGATAGCGTCATGTCTAATTCTGGCGCAGGGACAGTTGTTAGTGTTGTTACCTCATCGTTCATGGAGGCCATCAGTCTCCCTCAACCTCCACCCTGCTCACTTCACCATCCTCATTCCCCTCAGTCAAGGACAGGAATAATTGACATAAAACTTTCAAAAATGAATTTGGCCATGTGTGCCACTTATGGATGGAGCTCCCCACCACTCTGTCGGGATCATTTGTTACTCAGTCCTGATTGACCCTGACAAAACAATACCTTAAAAACTCACCAAAGTAAATTATAGGCCTGGTAAATGGCTAGGGGCGAGCGGCAGGCAGGACCCTGGAGCTTTGGCACACTGCCAGACGCAAAACAAAGTAATATGCTTTTGATATTAATAACGAAGATGATATTGATCGGTGCCGAGGCAAAGCCCCATGGTGCGCTATCTGAGTTAGGGCCGAAGATGGCTCCTTGAGGCACTCCCACTCTCACTGCTGAAAGCCACTTTTCCAGAGGGGCCATTTCATTTAAGCATTTTTAATTATGTGAAATGGATTCCTTGGGAAAAGGAGAAAAGGGGGGTATGCTGGGCCTAAAGAGTGAGGAAGCCTGAAGGAGAAATGGAAATGGAGAGAAGCTACAAAAATGGGGGGAGGTTACTTTAGCTCCCAGCAGCCTTGTCATTCATGGTGCTGTCAACAGTTAATGTCCATTTCATCCACTTCCTTTTGTTAGGATGGATTTCCTCAACCCTTACTCCACTCAATAATACAATGTCTTGCATTTACAAATGTAGAGAAGGTAGGAGGGAGAGGAAAAAGGTGAAAGGAAACAAACCAAAAGAAGACACCAATGGCATACAGGGAAACTTGCTGAATAAACCTGATGCACATGAATGCAGAGTAAAGCCAAAGTTCTCCAAAAGCACTATGATGCTAAGAAATAGATAACATATAATGGCTCTGCCAGGTCCAAGCTCATAGACCTTAGGTGTCAAATGAGTTTAGAGGGAGGCATCATGTGTTTATTGGAGAATTAGATTATTTTAAAATAACCTGGGCTCAATGCAGAATAGCAATCGGATCATAGAGGAACTTTTGCTGTTGCATGAGAGCAGTAGGAGACAACAAACCAAAAGAAAGGTCTGAAAAATTATGATCACTCCTTATACAGGTGTGAATACATCAATAGCCTGGGTTAGTTTTAGTTGCCTGGCAAACCATCAGAAAGAAATTATGCTCCTTACTGAGTAGAGAAATGATTTTCTCTTGGTATCTAAATTTAAATATAGCACACTTCTTGGTGGTGCATTGTGCTACAGTGCTGTTATTAGAGCATGTTCCACTGGTTCAGAACTACATAACATGCATGAATGGCAGATGATCATGTCAGAATGAGGAAGTGGCAGGTATGTAGAAAGTATGATGTAACCGAAAATAAAGTTCAAAGCTTCCCCGTAACTCTCCTGTGTAGTGCACGTATACATCCTTTCGTTTGAGCTAGCTAGCTAGACTCATTCATTTTTATATGCAGTAGCTGAAATATGAGTCATATATGACTTCGTGACTATTTGCTGAGGGTACAGTACGGACATGATTCTTGTTGCTACATTAAAAACTTTGTGAAAGACTATATATGCTTATTCTTAATTTATACTATACTTATCTATACATTATATTACATTATAACAACAACAAAAAAACTGCTGTTTAATAAATTTATGAATTTCAAAATAAATTCATTTTAAGTTGAGGACTTTTCTTATTAGTCATTGTAACTTAGTTTTGGATTACAAGATGCATTTTTATAATTCCGTCACATACTAGAAAGAACTAAACCACAATAATCACACACCTATAATTGTTAGGGGACTATAAACTGATTAAATAAATGTGTTGATATCAATGTGCATTTATTTCACTCCTCATCCTGTTTTGCTTTATATGTAGTTGTCACTTTAAAGTGTTTATTTTTACAAAAATGTAAAGTATCTGTCACTGACTTTAAAAGCTAATAATTCACAATGTAAATCAACCGGGATGTGCATTAAAGCAATTAACAGCGAGTTGCTAAAGACCAAAGCTATTTCAGAACTCCAGAGTCAGAGACAAAGACCTCCACAACAAAGACCTACCTCATTTGAAACAGCTCTTTTGCTGCTTCTTGATTTATTACATATGAAACGACTGTACATGATTCATGTCTTGCAGTTAATTATGCCATAATACTGGGAACAAGGTGAAATACGGCACAAGATTGATCTTGTGTTTGTGTAGCATCATCATTGCCATAATGCTGATAAAGTGGAGCTGGGTGATGGATCCAAAAGTTATCATAGACTAAAGCAGTTTGTTTGGCCTGTAAATAAAAGGAGAATTTTCTCACATGATATCTTTACAATACAAATAGAACATATTTTATATAAAACATTGCAGTCTGCATAAATATGGACGTCGAGCAGTTTATTTTATTTGAATGCCTGAGGTATCAAAATGACTCACTGACCATCCTTAGGCAAACATCTAGGGTCAAGTGTATCAGTTTCTGTTTTATACTTTAGTTGCGTAAAAATAACCCAATATAAACACTAGCAAACGAGCCTTAAGGTGTGGCTGCTTTTGGAAATCCCCTTCATTTCCTTGTTCCTTCTTGTTAAAAATAATCATCAGTACACAGCAAATATGAGAAAATAAGCAGATATTCTGTCAGGTTCAAAGTTAAAACTCACCTGTTGTGTTTTTTACTCCCATGAGACTACTGGTACATGGAAATGCTTCCTATCTTTCAGTCGGCTGTGTCATTTACTTTACATATATCCAGTACAGTGCAAAAGTCTTAGGCACACAAAAGGAAAATGCTGTAAAGCAACAATGCTTTCAAATATTATGAAATGAAATGCTTTTTACATAAACAAAATCTACCATAAAAAGCTGTAGCCTTTACACTTGTACATATGCATTAGTAGACTTGTGCTGTTTTATAAGGAAATCCTGTCACAGCTCATTTTGAGATTTTGACTTTGATTGTCACTGACACCGGCTTCAGTTTGTTCAGGTAATCCCTAACAGCCAGCATACATTCATTCCCCTATCACAGGACAACTACCACGCAATGAGGGTGAAGCACAGCCACACCTTTTAAAATAACTGCTTGTGCAAATTTAATGTAACACACTTGAAAGACAACGCTATCCTCTCACTTTTTCAGGCGTGAGTTCACAGATGACCATGAATGGCATCTGATAGGAAAGAGAGGATGAGACAGAAAGTATTAAGAGATTTACCTGATAGAACAAAAATATTTTCTTGCATCTTTGTGATTTCATTCATTCATTCATTTTCTACCACTTATCCAAACTACCTCGGGTCACGGGGAGCCTGTGCCTATCTCAGGCGTCATCAGGCATCAAGGCAGGATACACCCTGGATGGAGTGCCAACCCATCACAGGGCACACGCAATCACACACTACGGACAATTTTCCAATCAACCTACCAGGCACGGGGAGAACATGCAAACTCCACACACAAGGCGGAGGCGGGAATCGAACCCCCAACCCTGGATGTGTGAGACGAATGTGCTAAACACTAAGCCACCGTGCCCCATCTTTGTGATTTAGACTTGCAATATTATATATTAATAAATGGACAAACACTATTCTGTTCTGTCACTTGGGAGCCATCCAAGCCAAAATGTTTTACAGACTCACTAATGCAAAAGACAAACATTCATCAAGACAAAATTAGCGGAGAACAGAATTAAAGTGCCTAAGAATTTTTGCATGTTACTGTATAATAAATGTGTGTTTATTTTAGGTGACATTTTATAAAACAATGTAATCAATACTTATAAACAAAGTTTCCTACATACAGGTAAGAAGTACAAAGATAACAAAGCAAACATACCACAGAAATGAAGTAATGTGTCTTACATCATAACTATTATTTTTGAATTAAAAATGCTAAACATACACTCAGGTAACCACTGAGTGTAACTTCCACAGTAACACAATTCAAGTGAAAACTATTATTTAATGTGTAACACAATTGTTTTTTTTTTTTTTTAAATGTCTTTGGTTTTGGTAAGAACCCTTTTGTAGATGATGTGCACTGATTAACACATGGTATTTAGGGACATGTAGATAATGCGGTAAAGGAAAGAAGACACTTTGAAGTTGCTTCCTGTTTTACAAACCTGACGTGCAACACAGCTTGAATGTATATAACAAGAAATATACAAGTCATACAAGTCACAAATACTTTTTAGTCAGAAGTCCTTATCATAATAGTGTTCTCTGATATAATGTCTTGAAAATTGTTGTTTTTTTAAACGTCCTTCATTAAGAAACAGTTTTGTTGTTTGAAAACCACCTCTTAAACGCAATTCATTACTGGATGTGGAAGCACAGAACTGAAATGTGAGTGATCCTAATATATTATCAAGTAGCCTGCAGGTGACTGGATGTTTCTGGAAACACTGTACCTGCCTGCTAACCAGTTTTGCTAGATTGTAACACGTAATGAATTAGCTAACGAACTCTATTGTTTCCGTTTCACTTGCAGTGGTTTTACAGTGGCTTTAAATGGCCAAATTACATTGTATGTTCTCTTTAGTGGGAAAATGTATTAGCTTATAGCCTAGCTAAATCTTACAGTCCATATTTGTCACACTTTATTATCTTGTGTGTTCGGCTTGCACCAAATACAGTAAGTACAGCAAAATACACACACATAGTTTAATCATTCTGATAGTGTACTGCAATGCAACCTATGATAACATCAACGAATAAAGTAAGTCGAATAAATTAGAATAACATTCTTGTGTATTTTATCTGAAAAAGTAGTCATATTACCAGAGCTCTCACTTCCAGTTCATGATTACCACTTTATTGCTACATAACTACAAATTAATGATTAGTTTTAAACAAAGTTATGTCTTAAAGTTAAGTTAATGTCATGAAGGCCACCTAAACATTTATACATTTATTTTCAGTATCTGCTTTCTCCTGGACAGTTATGGTAGCACTGGATCCTATTGCAAAGCAGTGATATAATTAACCTAATTTATCCCACCCAAAGCAAGTTGAAATTAACGCAACTATGTAGAAAAAAACAAAGGACCTGACTGAAGGATTATACATACCTTGAGACATTTTATATCTCTGAAATATATAACTATATATGAAAATATAAACTTGTAAAAACCAGTACACACTGATCTGTGTAACATATACATTCGGTTATTTATACAAGGGGAAATACTGCAAAATGCAAAGTCCCCACACACACTTCTAAGAATAAAAAACAGAAGTACTGAGTCATTAAATATTGAGGCACTGTTGGTCTGGAAGGTGTGTGTAAATGTTAAATAATGGAAGCTGGATGCGTCTGGGTCATAGCTGGTGAGGCCAGATTCCTCCCTGTCTCTGATGCATTATTAAATGAGGATGAACTTCCCCAGTCATGCTGAGTAGAGAGAGAGAGAGAGAGAGAGAGAGAGAGAGAGAGAGAGAGAGAGAGAGAGAGAGAGAGAGAGAGAGCATCAGAGAGAGAGGGAGAGCATCAGAGAGATAGAGAGAGAGAGAGAAAGCATCAGAGAGAGAAAGAGAGAGAGAGAGAGAGAGAGAGAGAGAGAGAGAGAGAGAGAGAGAGAGAGAGAGAGAGAGAGAAAG
Organism: Tachysurus vachellii; assembly: GCF_030014155.1. NCBI lineage: Eukaryota > Metazoa > Chordata > Actinopteri > Siluriformes > Bagridae > Tachysurus > Tachysurus vachellii. Next base: position 14,500,497 of record NC_083464.1, on the reverse strand, counting down.
CATCAGAGAGAGAGCATCAGAGAGAGAGAAAGCACCAGTCGGGATGAGTAAGGGAGTAGCTGGTGAAATCGGTGGACAATAGAATGCCACATATTATTCTAAAGCTAGGTTTGTTTTTTTTTCTTTGTCACATTTCGTCACAATTAGTCATTTTAAAAAATGTAATTAAAACTGGTTAATGTTCTAATTTAAACAAACAATTTTACATTTGTCACACTTTGTGTATTTGTTATAATGTATACAATTTTACAGCTTTTTATTCTTGTGTATTTCTGTCAGTACAATGCCAGTACAGTACACTTTCAATGCAGCTAATATAAATTGGTAAACCAAATGGATAAATAAAGAAATAAAGAAAATAAAGAAAATAAATCATTTACATAAAATAATAATGAATTAATACTTTGGTGAATTAATAAAGCAACCATTGTATACTGACATGATCCTACACCCATTTTTCTGCCAAAGAATTTCTCAAATTAGTGAAAACAAAAGGCTCATCTTTTGTTGGTTCCTGTTTGTACCAATCCTCACTTTTTTAATTGTACACCACTAAAATACTCCTAGTTTGTTAGAGCCATTTTCTAGATCTGACCATAAAGGAATGTTGTAAAACAAAAAGGTAGCAAAAGACATACTGAAGTGAAGAAAGTGACACAGTGTAAATAAATATAAAAATGATGATAGACTGCAGACTTTGATATTTCCCTGCACTGCCGTAGGCTTACAAGACACAGGGGAACATGGGGGGTTTAATTCAGTTGTATGCTAAGATACACAATGTCAGGAGGAGTCAGAGGTGGTAATATGGAGTGGATGTAGCACAGATTTATAACTCACTGGGCTGTAAGCAGGAGGGAGACTAGCAAGGGTTCCATGTGGTAAAAAAATAAATAAATAAATATGTGTATATATATATATATATATATATATATATATATATATATATATATATATATATATATATATATATATATATATACACTCTTTACAATGTCATTCACATAAATACAACAAATTACAGTATACTATTACTATTAACACCTTCTGCAGAACGGACGCTCAGTTACAGTGTAAGAAAGACAGCAAGTACAAACAATCAGCTCTGATATATAATAATATATCTGATATATAGTGTGTCAAGAGGCAATACTGCATTAAGAGGACCAAATGAGTGGGAACAAGAAGAGAAAACATTCAGATGGTATTTTAGCCTGTGCAGGTTATAGTTCTGAGAGCTGAGATAAGCAGAGTTACGGCTGTGCCACATTCTTTCCATTTCTATCAATGTGTTTCCTAGTGCAGGATGTTCAAGCTTTCAGTGTTTTCATATAACAAAATGCTGATTGAACCTAGACTCATTTTGTAAGCTCTTGCTCTTCATTATACTGTTTGTTTAGATATGCTCTCCAACAAACTATAGAGCTTTCCAGGAACAGTGTCTATAGATATTGAGATCACTTCTTTTTGCACACACTTGGATACCATTTGACTACATCCAGTGATTTTGAATAAACTAGATTTCTTGAATTTCTGCTCTGTGGGTTCCCATCATCTGACATCTGACGGGAACCAGTTGTGTCAGATCTAAAGTAGGGGCAAATACTTATACAAATCACATTTCCATTTGTTGTTTGTAAACAATTTGGGAACAGTATTTGTTTTTCTCCTCCACTTCAATACACTGAGATATTTTGTATGTATTCATGACATAATAACCTAATTTCATGAGCCCTTTTCAGTTTCAGGATATAACACTAGAAAATGTGTAAAAAAAATTCAATTGGGGAAGGGTTGGGGGTGAATACTAATGCAAGGCACTGTATACATGAAAGTATGCACTTACATCAGTGTATCATGTATTTATATGGATGCTTAGAAACAAATGGATAATGAATATGACTCATGCATTATTATTATTATTATTATTATTATCATTTTATCTTTTTTATTATTTTTATTTATTTATTTTTTTATTTAAAAGTATATTGTTATTACATGAGATGTTTAAAGATGTTGCTTTTTCCGTAATACAAAAGTAACAAAAACCGAAGCCCTAAATCACTCATTTGGATTTGTGTACTCAAAAAACATCATCCTAATATCCTAAAGAGTTCTTTGGTTGAGCCCTTGAATGTTTTACAACAGGTTTTTTTTTAGATAGATAGATAGATAGATAGATAGATAGATAGATAGATAGATATATAGATAGATAGATAGATAGATAGATAGATAGATAGATAGATAGATAGATACTTTAGACCCAGGAGGAAATTAAAACATCAAGTAACAACATACAGTACAGAGAAAAAAGTTTTCACAAACATAGTAACACAGTAAACCCCACACTCCACCCCCAACCTCTCACCCGAACATGTGCAATGAGGAAATTTACGGGAAATTTTCAGGTAAATGTTATATATATATATATATATATATATATATATATATATATATATATATATATATATATATATATACATATATAAATGTCAAATGTCTAGCAGCAGCAAATAGACAAGTAAGGAGTAAGTGCAGATGAAAAGTAAATACAGATAAAAAATGTGTTGCAAGTCACTCTTTTTAAAACAAAAAAAAGAGTGACTTCCTCATTTTAGGAAGTTTCGAACCCTTAACTATTAAACTTTGACTTTTTCTAAGAATGTGCTTGCAGTGTAGCACCTGTTGTTCTTCTAGAAGTTAAACATGTTCACTCTGCAGTACAGATCTGAGTGGAAGTTGCAGATCCAGGCATACACCGAAAGCTTACTATCATTATGACCACATACATTTTTTCCAGCTACATCTGCTGCTCCCTTTAGGCTTTAGCTGTGAGCAGTCCAGTAGGTTCAGTGGTGGCTCTGCTGCATGATGAGGATTTAATCTGTTCCTGCCTACAGCGTGAGCCTTTCTGAATAATGGAAGAAGCATCAATTGGGCCAGCAGAGAGAACCTCAATGAAGAGTAATTGTGTGTATGCAGATATTAGCCTATACCACACATGGTAACTAGCTCTGAGAAAGTCTCTAGAGGAGTAATTGATACATAATGTGTACAAAGCATGGTGGGAGGGAACAGAGCTCTTTAAAAACACACTATAATCATCTGAAATACAATAAAAAAGCACACCTTACAATAAATTCAAAAGATAGAGTTGTTATCCATTATTTCTTTTGAATGTGCAAAATTAAAGACGTTTTATTTACATATTTTGTGCAGGCTTCTCTTTTCTCTAAAGTAGATTATATTTTAATATACATTTTTTATTTCTCACCTGACCTGCTATAGAAATTGGCAAAATTTATGCACTTTACTCTGTAGGTAGGTTCCAGTGTTGTTTTAAAACACATCCCCACGTGATGCTGTGATGAAGCCACATGTGGAATAAGCAGGGCGTGTCACAAACAGGCTAACAAGAGCATGCAGGGGTCAGAAGGAGAAAGAATATTTATTGGGTTATTACCCACTCGCTGTCGCTTCTTGCCGAAGGTGAAATCAAACTTTGCATACAGCCTTGCAAACCCAGCTCCCTCAAGCCTCTTCTCACCTGTCATAAACACGAGATGTTTGAATAATCCTCTTGTTTATATGTGTGTACTTGTATGTAAGGTGGTCCAAACATGTTGATGAGTAGACAGCAGTGAAGGTGTGCTCACTGAGGCAAATGGAGCTGCGAGGTGTTTAAACCTCTGTCAAAAGGATTTTTAAGGTAAAAGAAAAAAAAATCTTTGTGGTGCCAAACATTTAATAAAAGATAGCTCCAATAAATATCATGTATAGCTTTAAATTGAATGTAACTGTTTAGAAAATAATTCAATAGATGCAAATTGTGTGGTATCAGCATTTACAGTATATGTATCATTAACATTAGTTCACTAAGATCCACCAGTCAGTCACTATCGGCATGTCCAAAGTTCAAGTCACTATTGGCTGATCTCGGCTAAAGCACATTCATGATCATGTCTTTGCAGCTGCTGTCCCAAAGCTGTGATATACAACCTACCTCAATTCATCAAACATGCCACATCTGTCATTTTTATACTCTTGCTTTAACTCAGTTCAGCATACATGAGTCCTGTGCTCTCATTTGAGTTGCTCCTAGCGGTATCTTACTTCTAGTTTGTATTGGTCTCTAGTGTACTGTGTTTTGTGGGGATTTTTTTTGTAGTTTTCCTGTGTTCTATATTTATAACGTATTTAAACTACTTATGGAAAACAATTACTGGCAATTTTTAATGACAAATTTACAATGGGAAATCACCTAATGTATTAGCATCAACTACTCCAGTCTCAGTCTCATCAAAAGAGTGAAATGTAACTGATGGAATTTAAACATGAGCCTCATCGTCATCTCTTCACTTGACCGATCTCTTTTTGTGCTAACATCTGTGAAGAAATACTCGCTGACTAATTCAGTCACTTCTGTTCTGGTGAATATATTTCCTGTTAATATATTTTTATTAGGTAAATATAAACATGTAAAATGTGTCTGCTGTCATCTGTACAGAGTGTATCAGCTCTTTTCTCTGAGATTCTTCTTCTTTGATGATGCAGTGGTGCAGGACCTTCACATATATTGTAACAGCTGTATCTGATTATAACCTGAATTTTATGGCTTACAGTACTGTATATGCGTTTCACTATGGCATGTAGCTCTCCCAGAATAAGTGACATCTGTACAAAGACTACTGTGTGTATTGTGTGTATTACTGAAAAACTGAAATATTTTAGCTAGATACAGTTTTAATGGTCATTTTTATTAGCATAAAATGGCTGACAGTAGGAAGCAGAAAGAAACACCTTTAGGTTTTGGAGGTGAGGTGAAGTTAAAGATTATCTAAATTCCCCTATATCTACAATTGTCTCAGCAAATGTAAACAAAAAAAAATCTATAGCTGATGAAAAGGTAACCATACTTAATGCTTACAGAAGTTTTAAGCTAAAACACTTTAGTACAAAGTGTGTGTAAGTAACAGAGCTGGTCAGCATTATAATGATCATAAATATGTAGCTGAGCAGATCACTAGGGTAAGACAGATACTATATGTATGTAAGGCATGCGGGGAGGTCAGTGTGATGGGTAGTGGGCAATAACTGTGTGTTTGGGTAGTGGGCAGTAACCGTGGCTGTGTTTGTTGGACAGTATTACAGCCCATATCTCTAGAGCTGCCACATGAGTGATTGAAGTTGCTGACATTTTAAGACTATTGAAAACAAAAGCTAATAGGCAGTGCAGTGTGCTGAAATCATGTCTGGTTCATGTTTAACAAAACAAGGTCAGTGAGGTTGTCAGGCCATGAATTCCATAAATAACTTGATAATGGGATTTTAAAGCAAGCATCCACCAACCTTTCTCTTCTCCAGTGGCTCCCCCTTAGCAGGGACTGCGAAAGTGAGTGTGAGTGCATGGAGGTGGTGGTGGTGTGTGTGTGTATGTGTGTAAAAAAGGGAAGATTAGAATGCAAATGGATGCGCACCGCATCCTCATAAACAACAGTGTTCATTTAACCTGCGACCTCTCCATTTAACTGCCCCTCAAGTCATTTGTGCACTGCCAAGCACGTGCAAGTGGACCAAGCCTTGGCAAAGGCAATATGTGTGTGTGCACATGTTATATGTGTGTATGAGATAAAGGAGATCAGAGTTTACCACTTGCACTGCTCAATTAATCTTGTCAGCATGCATTTTCAGGAAGACTGAAAATAGCTTTTAGAGTTTTCCTGGCTTTTTCACCATCCCATCTCTCATCTCACACGTTTTGTATTTCTATCTTTATAAGCACTTTCCATTGAGCAAATTATTTAGTACAGCTAATTAATGCTATGCTACACCTAAACCTAACTCTAACCTTAATTTCAACAACAAGAGAGAAACTTTTTGATTTCTAAGAAAATCCTTGTGAGCACAAGCTAAATTTCTCCACAAAGTCCTCACCAAAAAAAAAAAAAAAAAAAAAAAAAAAAATCAATACACAGGGAGCAGCACTTTGATCAAGCCTTGTACTTAATCTTTATATTTAGCAATAAAGACCAGAACACAAAACGAGGTGTGTGAAAGCAAGGGCACACAGCGAGGAAACTGAGGAACTTTGAGGCTATAACATAAGAGCAGCAGTCTAACAGGGTTCATTTAAAAAGCGGCAGGGCCCGTCCCTTAATCCTGCGCCGTTTGTCGTAGCTAATTACGGCGGACAAGCCTCTTTATCGAACCCGCTCCTGCCAGTGGCATTAGGATGCATGAGCCACGCTTGTTGTTTTAAACGCTCTCATTAAGCACACAAATCAGCACTGTTGACAGAGTGCTTTTGAATTAAGCGTAGAGCACCCTCCTCATCATGTGTCGTGCTACGCCGCACTAGCAGGGCCTAGGACAAGGAGCAATTTATAACACCATTAGCCACACTCGCCGAGGTTACAGGCATCAAAATTGTTCCCGTCTAATTATTCTTAATGGATACAGGGAGGCAGCGGAACTGGGGACAGCTTTTTCATTAGCCCTCAATCAAGGAAGCTTGGGGGGTGGGGGGCAGGAGAGAGAGGGTCCAAATGAACCAGTACGGGCGAGCAGGAAATCAACTCTTCCTGTTTTGTGTGTGTGTGCATGTGTGCGTGTGTGTGTGTGTGTGTGTGTGTGTGTGTGTGTGTATGTGTGTGTGCTTTTTATTGTCACAATAAGAATGGATGTGAGAGAAAGAGAGGAGAGAACAGCTCAGCACTGACATGTCTTTCAGTGCAAGCTACACAAGGAACATTTGTTCCCTGTCCCTGCCATGTTGCGCTCAATCGTGGCTGATTAAATGAGGGAGATTTTCAGAGCTTTTAGTGAGGAGGATTAATGCAGGAATGAATTTAACGAGCCACATTTTAAAGTCTCCACTCATCCACTTGTTCATCAAATAGAAATGACGTTTGGGTGGCGTCATTACACTTTGTGGGAGAATGTTATTGATTGTTAGAGAAGACTGTTTTTAAGAGGTGCTAATGTGCTCTGTCAATGTCCTTCTTGCATAAAAAAAATCAACAGGAACACCTGAACGAATGAAGATGCTCAAATCTAATACACACTAATTCACTTAATAGTGTGTAGATATATTGCATTATGAACTGCACAATCAGTTTAAATGCTTAGAGTTAAAGTGGATGCGGAATTGATTGATACGGATGACAGATCCTGCGTACAGTGAAGAAACCACTGGCTGATAGTGATAAAAAAAATCCTCTGCTGTATTCACATGGAGCTATTCATGTAATCATGTTCCCCTGTGGTGGTGTCCTCCATCATCCCCTCTCTTCTCCCTTATAAAAGGAGGAATCCAGAGAAGCCAAATTGTGAGTGTTAACCATCTTTTACAAGCCATTAAGCGGGAAGGCATTATCACATATCAGAGTCCCTTAACGAGGACTGACATATGTGAAGGAGGCAGTTAGTGCCTAACATTAAGATGTGCCAGCTCACTGATGAGATGGGACATTGTCCATGGGGGGAGATATCAGTGTTAATTAGGGGATAATCGCTGGCTGGTGAGCTGTATGCTATCTCTCTCTCTCTCTCTCTCTCTCTCTCTCTCGCACTCTTTCGCTCTCTTTCCCACCCTCTCTCCCTCTACCACCCACAATAACCCCAAAGGACAGATGTGTAGATTATTGCTCATTTGAGCACTATGTAATTTAGACTGATTTAGCTAGAAACCACACATATTCACTCAGAGAGAGAGCCTGTGGACGGAGGCAGTGGTGACTGAACTGAAAAAATATAGAAGGTCTGCCTGTTGAGTTCTGGGATTTTTGGGGGGTTTTGTGTCTTGTTTAACCTGAAGTCTCTCTCTCTCTCTCTCTCTCTCTCTCTCTCTCTCTCTCTCTCTCTCTCTCTCTCTCTCTCATTTATTGGCTTACAGCTGCTTTACACTGTGCAATAACAGCAGCTTATAAGTTTATTGTGAGCCAATAACATCTTAAATTCTGTATGCAGTCTATGCAGTACCATTCTTACATTCTGCAAGTCAATTAAAATTCTGTCAACATAATCATATGATGAGATGAAATCTTAGTGTCACCTGTCTGCCACTGCTGGGCTCTGGAACACTCAACTACACAGCTGTAGGCTGTCTCACTTGTAAGTTGCTTCATGAACACTTCATCACACTCATTCTCGCCTAGGGCAGTTTAGCTTAGCCAATCCGATTTAGCTGTATGTTTTTGGAAATCCAGACAAACACAGAGAAAAAATGTAAAACTCTGCACAGCATGTAGCCTAAGCCCAGGCTTGAACCAGGAACCATTGAGCTGTACAGTGGCAATGCTATCCGATTTAACACCAAAAAAGCTGCTTTAAATTAGCAAACATTAAATGAAATATCAAGTAAATGTTAATAAAATAAAATAAAAAGAAAAGTTACAGCATTGCTGACATTTTTGATGTATGTGTTCTGTGCTCTTGGTCTATTTTCCAGACACTGCTTGAACTTGTTTATCAGCTGTCTTTGGTGACAAATGAGCTAAATAGCCTTTAACTTTATATTAAAGATTTTAACATTTTTACTCACAATCAAGGATTTTTTTCTCTGTATTTGCATCATTATACATTCTGGGTCAGCTGAGAGTATGGGCAGCTGACAGCATCAGAACAATTTTGAGGGTCAGTGCTGACCAGCTGATGTAACCCTCAACCCACTCTCCAACTCAGTGTTAGAATCACTCTAAACTTTCTGACTTTCCCATATGGCGAATTAAAATTATGCTAATGCAATTAGTGATTATACCTGAGTGAATGTGGATATTGTGTGGCACAGTGTAGAACTGAGTGCGCTGACAGCTTGCAGCTATGCTTCTCTTTCCCTGCAAGGCACACAGGTCAGCAAGAGTGACAGAATCGGGGTAAGCAAGCACTCGGACGCTCCTCTTTAGCCCATAGCATTTCGTGTCACAACTCCAAAACATTAGTGCAATGCATGGCTGAGTGACCACTGCAGGCTTGTACGTACATCAGCATGTGTGTTCAGTATGTGCATGTGCATGAGAAAAGACAGAAGGAGTGAGAGATGTGTGTTCAGCGTGAATAAGTCTGTTCAGCCGACTCTGTCTGATTCCTCAGACTTCCTTTCTAAATGAACCAGAAACTCTTACTTCATTTCACCCCTCCCTTTTCTTCCCAGTCAGTGTGATTTACAGCAGTGGACAGGGCAGAATAATGCCCTCTAGCAAGCGCAACCAATCAGCTTAAATTATGGCCCGTACGTGCGCAGGAGAGAATTAAGCTGAGCTTTGAACGGACATTGGCTATTGTAGCTACAGGGATGAACGCCGGAGTGCACACCTCTAATAGTTACCCTGGAGAAAGCTGCCAGTACAGACCAATGAGTTACTCTTTCCCATTCACTCTCAGTCACAGCCTAACAGCAAGACACAGCCTAACAGCAAGACACACACAGCTTGTTTTAGCAGATTATTAACTTATCATTTAATCACCAGATTTGGCAAAACAAAACATTGTACCAACCACTTCCTTGTTCACAATGTATACAGTTTTTTTTTTGAGATTCTTTTAACTTTCATAAGGAATATTCACACTGGAAGTTTTACATGGACAAGTGAGATCATTACAAATAATTATAACTACAATATAGTATAGAATTATTATCTCTGGAACCCATCATATCAGTAATTGTTACAGACTGTGGACATATATTCATTTTAAAGACTTGGGCTGAAAATAATATGCAAAAAATTAATATAGCATCCATGAAATGCTATTATTCAGCATCCTATTATCCATATATCCTGATGGAACTGAGATGTTGGTAATAATTATGTAATATTCCATGGAAAAAAGGTTTTCTGTGTTTTCTTCAGTATGAAGAAACTCCAGCAAGTGATCTTTTCAATCGTCTTCCACCTTTAAAATTTCTTTAGAATGTGCAATAAAATTAAACTATAAAACTATATAGATATATAGTATTGTCACTATATATAGTAACTATTACATTTACATAATGTCTTGCTAGAAAGGAAATGATTCAGGGTTACATGTTAATCTTTGAATTTCTAGTACAGGTACTGTCTATAGATATAGCACGTTCGCCTCACACCTCCAGGGTCGGGGTTCGATTCCCGCCTCCACCTTGTGTGTGTGGAGTTTGCATGTTCTCCCCGTGCCTCGGGGGTTTCCTCCGGGTACTCCGGTTTCCTCCCCTGGGCCAAAAGACATGCATGGTAGGTTGATTGGCATCTCTGGAAAAATTGTCCCTATTGTGTGAGTGAATGAGAGTGTGTGTGTGCCCTGCAATGGGTTGGCACTCTGTCCAGGGTGTATCCTGCCTTGATGCCCGATGACACCTGAGATAGGCACAGGCTCCCCGTGACCCGAGGTAGTTCGGATAAGCGGTAGAAAATGAATGAATGAATGAACTTGGGTGCTCCAATAAGTGACTATAATAAATATCAAATAAATTCTTTGTTTTATAATGAGGTGGATTTACCACACATGGAAGTTGAAACATGAAAAGCATGTGTACATTGTATACCTTCTGTCTGATTTATACAGAAAGGAAGTATCCCATGTAAATTAGATCTGAATCATTACGGTCAATACTTAACAGCTACATATCTGGAAAACTTCTTACATCTGAATAGTACTGTAGTCTGTAGAAATTTAGGCTTTGTGCAGGGAAAATATGTAAAACACAGGCTGAAATTAAAACTCTGTAAAGGCTGTGTATGACGCTAGCCAGCTTTATTGTTTGTTACCACAATCTTAGCCTCAAGATGAAGGAAAAAAAACGAAAGTTTAAATGAGGGGAAAAAACATGCAATTAAGCATGACTAAAAGACAACGATAGGCAGTAATTAATATTCGATTAATGCCTGAGGAATTTCTTTTAAAGTAATTAAGCATTTATTAATGCGATTTGTAACCCCTGAAGTGTCACAGAATATGCTAAGTAGAATGCTAATGTTAAATTGCTCCGGCCCCCCCATTGCTGAAATGTTCCTCTGCTGCACCTCTTACTGATGCCCAATTAAACACTGTGTCAGTCTAAACTTTGATGGAGTCTGACCATAACTTTTACTGGTCCCAAATCAAACCTACACTTATGCTTAGCTACAGTCACATTTGGATGCATTGAACTACAGTAATACTCTGAGCGGACTAAGATTGTTTCAAATGACCCAGGATCAGTTTTTGCCTACATGTGAAAATTATGATGAACAGTAGAGGTTTATACTTTGAGATTCTTGGTATGATTTTTCTTTAAGGCCTTAATCTACTTTGTCTGTCATTAAGATCCATCATTATTTTAATTGTCTGTTTAACCCACAGACTCTTCTCCAAATCAATTCTGGGAAATGTAATTAGTCTCCTATTAATCTACAAAGAAAGGGGAAGAGAAAAAGAGAGAGAAATTCTGAGTAAAACCAGCATTCCCTATGCGTGTTTGTGAAACCAGCATACATTGTGTGTGTGTGTGTGTGTGTGTGTGTGTGTGCGCATGTGTGTGGTCATGAGGCTGACAGCAGGCTCCGCAGGCACTGAGCTGTGCCATGTACAGATCCAGGATGAACTAGAACAGTGGGCAACATGCTGACAGGGTCTCACTGCCCCTCTTTCTGCCTAATTTAGCCCTGTTCCTTTAGCTCTTACAACCTGAACCCCAACAAGCACAGACACCACCACCTACACCCCTCCCTCAGCAACTTAGCTCAATTCACAATTACTGTCAGCTTCCTTCCTTACCTTTGTGAGCATGTCCAGCTTCGTTTTCTGCTCTCCGATATTCCATTATCCTTCTTAATCCATCTTTTCCTGTTGTTCCTTCTCCCTTTTACACTTACCACCACTTTTTCCTTCTAACCCACTATCACAGTCTCTGACCCCCTGTGTTTTACTCATTTAGCTTCTGTATCTTTATTGGGTTTTCCTGTATCCGTTCATCCTTCCTGTTACTCAATCTCTGACCAGAGGCATCCCTATTAGTTTTGTCTCAGCCTGCACTCTCTCAACTTGTCTTTCACTCCACATGGAAGGATAGAAACATTTCTAAGCTTGTTTGCTATCTCCTACTTTACACATTGCACACTGCTGCTTGTCTTCTCTCTATTGTCACTTTTTTTGATACCTCTGAGCCTGCTGCCTCCCACTCCTTACGCTGATATATACACACTCTGTCTGTCAGTCAGTCTCTGGTCTGATAAACATTGAAACTGAGATTTTCTCTTTGTCTCTCTGGTAAATAACAGGATCTGGTTCTTAGACCAGCAGGTATCCACTCTCCTACCCCATGCAGCAACAGTGACTATCTAAATCCAACCTTTATCCTTTACCATGTCAGTGGGCCACTAAATCCCTTCTCTTTCTGACAGAAGAGATGGATCTTTGTCTACCCAGAGGTTCTGACATACAGCATTATGTCCTAGAAACATGCTTTTTGAATGTAAAGCTATTAATCTCTGCAGAGATCTCTTACCATCTGTTGCCATGTCAGTACCAGCTAACGGTACAATCAAGAAGCTGCAGATGGAAATGCAGAATGATTAGTTTAAATGTGGTGATGAGCACTGGATTAATTAAAACAGGGGATTAATGTTTATTTTGTTTACACAGGAGATAAATTTTGTGGTATTTACACCTTCAGAATAAATGGTGTGAGGTCATTTATAATTTAGATGACAGAAAACATTGAAGCTAGCTTGGTTAAAGATTGATGAAGAGCGTGGCTTTTGTCATACTGTGTGTAATTTTTCTTAGTAATAATCTACAAGCAAATATGAGGCAGATATTTGTTCCCTGTAGTTGTGTAGATAAAACTATAGATAAGTTTCCTGGCTTTCTCTGTCACTAGGCTTTGACATTGTATTCAACAGCCACATACAAGCTAGTTAAATCATTAGCCTTAGTCATTAGCTGGCTTTTGCTTAGCATTCCATAGTTCCCGGTTGCCTTTACAAAAGTGTTTTCATTTTGCTTCATTTTAATAACGTATAGATGTTATGTTTTCTCTCATTTCTGTTGTCAAACGCATAAATGTATGACTTCCAATTGGATCCTCCACGAGTTTTCATGAAAACCTGTTGAATTCAAATATTTGTATTTGATACGTTTGTCATTTTTTCACTTCAAAATATCATTTTACATTATTAGTTTTGTGAAGCTGCCATTTCTCAGTGTGTGAGCTAGACAGAAAGAGAATAATACTCCAGCACATATCAGTGTGTGTTAAAGCAGGATTAGTGGTCAGACATATACACATTCCCATTACTGGCACTGAAGAACATCTTTCCTATCTGCGTTTCAGGTCAGTTCTCCCTCCCTGTGTGAAGTAACCGTTTTTTTCATATCTCCCCCATCTCCTGCCACCATCCATAGTCCCAGGCCTGCGTCTGCCGTTCTGAATCCCTTTTTCCCGATTTCATGCCTAAAGGTCAGAGTTTAATAGGCAGCAAAAGAATAGGTCTGCCACAGACACAACAAACAGGGGCCCATGGGATCTGTTTGCTTACTCACTCTTTTCATTCCTCTTTTTCCACCCCCTCCTCCCCCTTTCTTCGCCTCGGTTCCCTCCATGCAGGCTGCACCGAGTGAGGCCCTGTCAATATCCTGTCACCAGATCAGTGCTTTATACCTATTTGCAAGGTTAATTGCCATTTCAGCGGCTTGTATTTACACAAGAAGGCCATGTTAGACAGCTAATAAAGACTGGGAGGCAGCAAGCTCGACAAATTAACAAAAGAAGCTGGAAGCAAAAGCTAATTACCACATACAGTACACAATCATCCGCACAAACAAACAAGCCACTCGTGCCCTGGTAGCGTTCACTGCGCAATGAGCGTGTTTCTCTATCCGTGCGCTGACAAGCTGAGAGAGTGAAAACTAAACAGTGTGAAATCAGCCAGAAGAAAGGGGGAGTGGATGAAGCAGTATTGTAACAGTGAAGGAGTGAGGTCATCAAAAGATCGCTGCCAGTTTATTTGCGAAGTATTGAAGAATGTCAAGTGCTGGTTTCAGCTGGGTGGAAATTCTATAGAAGACAGCGAGAAAGTGGCAAAAAAACAAATAGGATGGGCTAAAATCTGCTTTCCATATTTTGGGGTGTTTCATCAGCTGGAGCATCATACAGCAATGGAAACAAACTCAAATTCACTGAATGTGAATTGTCTTAGCCTTGGTTAATCTTTGTATAGAAGTTCTGTGAATATTCTTCCCATTTTTGTGCATGGTGTCTTATGATGGATTGGTGTCCCATTCAGGGGGTCCCATTTTTTTTAACACCGAACAAGATCAAGTGTTAAGTGAGCATCAGTGATTGAATTAGCACCTTCTATCAATCTGTCCACTTTTCCTGAAGCACAGATTAATAGCACACTATTCATCATATATCTTTTAAATTTAATGAAGTAAATTTACTCTGAAGTATCTGCCCCACATCTGGGAAGAGTTGAAGAGTGCTGGAGCAGTGGCTGACAGAAGTTGTAAAGAAAGGAGAGACAGAGGTGAATCTGATGAGCTGGCTTAGTGACAGAGCTTTCCAAATCCCTGAGTGTCCAAGCTGTGTTGCTCAGCTATAGACTGTCCACTCCCCACTAAGTGCCTGTCCCTTTGGGGACAGTGGAACATTGAGAGAAAGGAGGCGGAGGATGGAGGAGTTTGAGATGGAGGTAGTGGATGCATGTCTGTCTGTCTGTCATGGATAGTTTGCCTGCACTGATAAGGAAGTTAATAAGTTCATACACACGTACACACATTCACAATCATTTTGGTAACTGCTTCACAGTGCTGTCTTTTCCTTTTTTCCCCACATTTTTCTCTGTTTCTCTATTTCTAGTCATCAGAGACCCCCAGACAGCCCTCCCCTTACCACACAACCCCCCACCCCACCATCACCACCACCACATTAAGCCTTAGTACTTTGTCAGAGTCAGCAGCCAAAACAGACGGTCAGAAAAAAAATTAAAGAGGAGGAGCAAAAAAGTATTGATTAGCCTTCAGTGCTCCATGTGGGCTACTCTGATCGATTAGGAGTGTAAAAGCTGAGCTTCGGCCCCTTTACTTTTCCCTCTCTCACTCTCTTATTCTCTATCTCTCGCTCTCTGTCTCTCTCCCCGTCTTTGCTTCTCCTCCTGTCTCTGGGGCTCATTGTTCGTGAAGTGAGTGATATAATAGTTCTTTGAGAAGTGGCGGGTAGAGCAGGAGGAATGGGGCTGGTCATGGCGTCTGGCTAGAGGGGGAAGCTGGGAGTGAGACACCAAGGAGCAGAGAGAAAGTCTCAATGACAAAAGGTCAGGGCAGCTGGGCTTAGGGCGATTGGGACCAAAGGGAGTAGAAGGATAATCTGCTAAAGCCCAAAAAGGAGAGATTCAGCATGCACACCACCCTTGTAAGGCCCAAGAGCAAATTTGCACATAAATAAAGAGCCAGTGTCGCTTTGAGCGAACAGGTCTAAAAAGAGAGGGAGAGGAGACAGTGAGACTGCAGCTGTCTGCCTGTCAGATAACCGTCTGGCTACTCTAAAGCACTTCATGCCTCCATTGGTTTTGGACATTCTGGGAGTGGGTTTTGAAAGAGTGATAAGATTTTTTTTTAGCATACTTATGATTATATGATTCACACTTCTTCCTGAGCTTGTTGGTGGAGCATCAAGTTTTCTACTAAACTAGAAATCCAGACACTTACACACAAAAACACATGGATTAATTGTTTTTGCATGAGCACACAAACGCATGCATGCAAACACACGCACATGCACACACACACACACAATAAATAGAATAAATAATTGTTAGAAATTGATAGAAATAAACTCACACGGAGCAAGTGGCTTTGCACTGGGATGGCCATTTGAGCGGTGTCTGAAGAGTTGACATTCATATAAGCAATTCTTTGCTAACAATTTCTTTTTAAAACATATAACAATAGATGAAGGCTTCCTTTTCACAGGGCATCATACATCATTTACTGTCAAAAGAAATCCTACAAATGTGTTTCACCTACACTGACATGCATTTAAATGGCTTTGTAAAGCAATTTATAAAATGTGTTACAGACATGTCCCCCTGTCACCTTGAGCCAGGACAAAAGTAACGTTTTAGACCAATTTTCATGAGCAATAAGCAAAGCTGTGTATTTAAGTTCTTAAAGTCAGAAAATCTTTTGTCAGTCCTTTTGTTCTATTCAGGTCATAAAATCCCTGCTTGTGTAAGTCCACTTTAGACACTCAGCAAATCATCTGATTCTCAGCATGTTAAGTGTTTAGCTTAAATAAAATTGAATGCAAAAAGTGCAAAGATTGTATGGTTATAGAAAGGAAATTATTGTTAATCACACTCTCTAGTGTCACCTAGATGAGTCTGGTTCCTCTAGATTCTTCTTGCTCATTAGGGATAAATTTAGATTTTAATTTTAAATTTTATCATTTTTATTCTGAATTTTATTTGTTTATGACATTTTTATTTAATTCATTTTTGCAAAGTTGCTCTGGGACAATGTCCATTTTTGAAACCACTATGCTTTTAGGAACTTTCTACAAACTCTATAAAAGAAACTTTATTACTTTTAATACATATATATGAATTTATTTTACAATTAAACAGGTCCATGGCTACAAAACATTTGAAAACCCTCTTCATAGATTATCTACTAAAATAATTATCATCTTCTGTAACTGCTTTATTAGGTTCAGGGCTGTGGCTGACCTGGAGCCTATCCTGGTAGCATTGGGTGTAAGGCAAATAATTTACAGTCTATTACAGGTCGACATGCACATCCACCTTTGCATAACTAGGACTAGGATCAATTTAGCATAACTAATCCACCCATCTGCATACTTTAATGAGAACCTGGAGGAAACCCACATAAACATGAGAAGTAGGTTTAAAAATCCTGACAGTCAGTAAGCAGAACTCAACTAAGGATCAAATCAGGGATGGTGGAGCTGTGAGGTGGCAGCACGACTCACTGCACCATCACGCCATCATCTACTAAACATCAACTGTTAACAGCGTTTAGAATCGCTAGGGTGGTCAACTGACAAGTTGTTGACAGTCTATAGATAGGTTTGTTGACTAGGTGTAGAGTGTCTACAGTGAATTATTGAAGCTGTTACCTAATTTCCATAAAACATTACTACAGAGGGCTGCCCATCATTTTTTTTACCATCACACTTCTACAATTAACAACAACAAAACTAAAACCACAGTAATACTGAGAAATGTGCAAGGTTCATTGCTCATAATTCACATATCAGACCTTTAAAATTTCACCAATGATGGCCAGAGTGACTCTAAAAGTGTAGACTCATTTAGGCTCATGTTTTCAGTGAGGAGAATTGGACTAGAATTGGACCTAGCAGGTGGTATTGATCAATCTAGGGAGTTATGAACTAACTGTCATTTCCCTTTCATGGGTGGCTCAATAGATATTGACTGAGGAATGAAGCATGTTCAAGTGCTTGGACTTAAGGGCTAGATAGAAACGATGAGAACAAAAGGGAAATTGGAGAAGCTAATGGTGCATGCACAAGTACATATGCACAGGCCTTTCACTCATGAGAGTGCATATGCGTGCACACACAAACATACACACAGACACACACACATACACACACACATACCTGGCTACATCTAAAGAGATGGTGTGCATTATAGTAAGAATTCACTAAGGGTTGCAGGAGCATAGAAGATTGACACAGATCTAGGCACAAAAGGTAAAACCAAGTGAGACACTGAAGAGAGCTAAGCACATGTCTCTCTGTAGGAGCAGGATTTAGATGTGTGTGACACACAGGATGTCTAAAGCAGCTCTGCAGTGGCGTGAGGCTGTTGGACATTGACAGGCACGCTTGGTCCACAGATCTTTCACAGATCACAGCCACCCTGCTGTGAAAAGCAAATCTCCAGCTCGTCCCAGGCTACCCACCATGCTTAGCTTAGCTCCATTTCACGCTGGAGCCATCGGCCCAAAAGCCTGCACAGCTAAAGGGATAAGACTGGCCACTTAGGGCGAACCACGATTTTTCCTCTATAGCTTTAATTCCATCTTAACAGATATTCAATGCCTTTTATCCCTTTCAGTATTGCCTCTAACCAGACTGCTGTTCAAGCGCATATGACTCCATGGTGTTTTTTGTCTTCTCATATTTAATCTCTGTTTAGCTGTTGCTGCAATATCTCTCGTCCTCTTCCTGCCTTCTTATTTGTTGACTTTTTCTCCCTTTTTCTCGCCTCCACTGCCCTGCCTGCAGCTGCCAGCCTTGTTTACAGAAGGGTACCCATCTGATCACCTCTGCTTTCCGTCACACTTGCTGCTGTCTAAGAGAGAATTGGGTGGAAAAACATACATGGCGAGACAAGAACGAAAGAGTGATTCTTTCCAAAAAAAATGAAAAAAGGATTAGTCCCAACACCCTAGCTCACCACCCATGGGGCATGCAGCTACGGTAGCAGTTGCAGTAGGAAGTACCCATGGAAGGAAGAGCTGTTCTTTGAATAGGAGCCATCACTAGCATCCTTGTGCAAGACACACGCTAAGTCCCCCTGAAGACTTACAGACACAAACAACTCTAAGCATGTTAGCTTCAGCAAAGCACGCACTATACACTTGTGTTGGTTGGCTGGGGAATGAGAGTGCAGCATGCTAGAAGGCAGCGTGATTACAATACAAAGCACAGGATAGCTGCTGACACCCTGAGCACTTCCTGCTTAAACCCTATGCTACTTTAGAAGAGGTAAAATAAATGAGCCACAGAACACCCACATGTAGCCCTTGGATATTCCTAAATGTATGGAAACAAATACAGTGGGTGGTATCCTTGGATATTGCAACTCACATGTAAAAAATATATTATATTATATCATAGGAACATATTCTAAAAACAAATTCTATATAGCATCTGAATTAAATGTACTATAATTAAATTTTATATCTCTTTTTTTATGTATCTTTATGTTTCTGCATAATACTGCTTGCTAGGACTTTATTTTATTATTTTCTTTCCCATTCTCTCACATCTCTGACTCTGACTCACCTGCCTGGCTGGGGGGTGTTGCTGAGGCTGGGTCAGGGTTAAATCCCCTCTCTCTCTCTATTACTGGGTTCTGCAGTGTTCCGTAATACCTGGAGTAGTCAAGCATATGAATAAAGAGGAGGTGAAATGACTTGCCTCCTGACTTGACAGAAGTGCTGAACCACAAAGAACACCTTGAAGGGCATGTTAACTGTCAATAGAGTTTTATGTAAGCCTGCACACCATTAACATAAAACTAACTCTTTCTCTCTTTCTCTCTTTAGTTTGCTTTTTGGATTAGCAATGTAAGAATTTTGGTAGAAATGTCACCAAGTCTCAAACTCCAGTCTTTGTGTCATGTGATTGATTGATGACACAAAAACATATAAACACACAACTTTCCACAACATTAAAGAAGCACATATATTCAAAGCACACCCAGGCACTAACGCATACTAAACCATGCACACATACATCCCACCCGAAGCCTATTCACTCTGTGTTGCTACGTGACCAGCCACTGTACAAGCCTGAGTGCTGTTTTGTAGGCATGGTGAGGGAGCGTGCTGTGCATCGTGTACTGGCTGGATGCATATGGAAGGCATGTTCTCTCCACTCTCTTAGTGATGCTACCTATTAGGTAGTGTGTGTATGTCTGCACAGACAGTCTGCACTCTGTCCCGGTAATGTGCCTCAGCACAAGGATAGCTCATATAGTCAATGAAGGGTGTAGCCTATAATCAAAGCCTCTGAGGGACCTGCAGAGATCCAACTGCAACTGGGCACTAAATTATGTGATCCTACTTGGTATTATTTTGGATTTTGGCAGATCAATGGAACATGTCACTGGAGAAACAAATAGGTTCAAGTTTTACACAACGACAATGGAACTTTGATCTTGTGTAATCAAGTAATAGATAAACTGTATATACTTTTAAACTGTTTGAAGAGTTATACATGTTGGGATTAATACAAAGATTACAGACATCTGTGGTCACACCTCAGACCCTCAGACAGCTGTGCGTGAATCATGGGGCAGAATTTGAGTGAAACAGCGGCATGTCTGTCTCTGGTGTCAAGCCCAATATACTGAATTTCATGTTTCATTTGTTAATCAATGCATAAACATGTGTAAAAGATGAATGCTTGGTCAGATTATCATTCAAACCATCTGCCATCTTCTTTAAATTAGTCCAAAAGAAGGCCAAATGAACAAAAACGTTGGCATTTTTTATGAATTTTGCTCTAAAAATGTATTACAAGTCCATTATTTTAACTTAAAATAGTGAGTCAAAAGTATGATAAATTAGAATGCATTTTAAACCTGAAAAAGCCTCACACTCTATGAGAGTGCATCCTCCTCACATACTGTATATCCCATAAGTGGTTCAAGCAACAGTTTGTCTTAGCTAATCAGTAATTAACGAGTGATTAAATATTCAGAGGATATCGATGCACATTTGGCATGCGCTGGTGAGTAAATGATTCTTCAGCGTGGCTCATGTAACTCTGTGACTATGACATTTCCCATCACTCAAGAAAGAGGAATTGCCTAAACGCACCAGAAATGTGAATTAGCATGTCAAATAACGGCTATTAAGCTGCCCATCAAGACAGTCCTGTCACAACCACTGAGTGAGAAAAAGTGAGTAGTGGTGTAGAAAATTAAGAATGATTCACTTAAACATCAAATTGTGGAGCCTTGCTATGCTACACTTAGCATGGGAAACATGCCATTTATATTGGGAGTAAGGGCAATTAATTATTGGGATTAATTGAGATCTGCTGAATCTGAGTGTCATGGCACTTCAGAGACAATCCTAGGACAATGTTTCTTCACTACAGGGATTGATGTTATGTGAAGCTAATGAACACTAATGAGCAGTGTATATGTGTATAATTAGCAACATTTTCAAAATGTCAGTCTCCTTTTGCATGGTGATTAATCTTTGTTTCATAATAACAAAGAACACTAATAGTCAAGTGAATCTGTCATGAAGGCAAACTAGAAATTAGGGGAAAGAGACAATAATCCCCATGGCCTGTGTTCGATGACCCGACTGTTAGTGCAACGTTCAGGGTCCTGACCCATTGACCCTAACGGCTGACTCAAAGTCTAATATGCAGTTATCTACACTTCTATACCATCCTTGCTTCATAGCTCCAGCACAGGACCATTCATCCAACACTGCAGGTGATTTAACACTGTAACTCCACCTGCCAGAGCCCCTCTGCTCACCACCTTTGATTAATCATTTTCTATGTGGGATTTATTGCATGCAAGATATTTGCTTCAGCACTTTAATAAGTGTGGAGGAAGAACGGGGAACAAGATTAATCAGAATGAGCCTACTACTGGGCACCCACAAAAAAAGCCCCTCATAATTAATGACTATGAATATGCACATTTGTTTATCTACTACTGCAGTGTGTGGTAAGATGAGTGCAACACCGTGAGCTTCTCGTCTACATGGAAATGTATATTCATTTGTGTGTACTGATGCATATCATCACTGTTGGATCTATGTGTCCTTGTGTACATGTATACATGAGCCTACATGTGAATTTCCTTTCTGTCATATCTTAGTGTTTCTTAATGTGCTGCATAATCCATTGTACAGTGATATGGCACATTGCCCTGCCTCCTCCTCCTTGCTTCCCTCACCACTAGCTCAGCCTACTCAGGTAGGTTCCTTCTCCTCCTCCTCAGCTCATAATCACACTAACAAGGCCAGTGCATGGGGGAAATAATGATGCGCGTGTGTCGGCCCATTTATCAGAGTGTTTTACAGCGGCCGCCGCATGGAAGTAATTAAACCCAAGCATCATTACAAGGAACGCTCTCCTTTAATAGAGATCCAATGAGGCTCCGGAGGCCTGAGCCGTAATTGTACCTCCCAGTTCTCCCATTGAGAAAGTCTGTTTAATTAGCAAAGAGACGGAGTACCCAAGCACCGGGTGATGCACAGTTATTCCTTGGGGTTCTCCGTTTATTCGCGTGTACTGCAGAGATGGAACTTGGCTCAGGTCTGTTTGACATGAGCATGAGACCATGGAGAGTTATACTGTAGCTCAGATCCTGAGAAACAGGCAGAAATAAAGAAAGCAGCCTGGGAATCTCCCAAGATGTGATCTAATACCATCACTTCATGTTTGCTTTTAGGCTCTGGATCTATCACTGATATGACCAGAATAAAGCAGATACTGAAGATGAAAAATGAATGAATGAATGAATGAATGAATGAATGAATGAATGAATGAAATATTTCTGGAAATATGACACACAAAACCCTTTACATTCTCAAGGATCCTCCTGATGGCTGGGGTTTGTGATGTAAGAGTGATGTAAGGGAGGTCACAATAAATTCAACTTTTAAGACTTTCTCTGCTTGATCATCAGTGTATTTCTAATGTGATCTTTCCTGTTAGTAAAAATGGAGACTTGGCACATTTTTAGTTTGCTTGGAATGTAAAGAGTCTTTAGAGAACAGTAGTAATGACTTTTATATATTTTGGGACATGGAGTTTATTAAAGGCTGTTTAATATAAATTTGATAGAACCATAAAGGGCCATAGATAGAGAAAGCATAATCAATTTACTGGACAATTATCATTGTGATAATTCCCACACTGGTAATATTAACCAGAACAATTTAATAATAAGGAAGAGCTCATGCCTCTGTCAGGGATACTGCTAGAAAATCAGTGATTATTAGCACGTAAATTAAAACTGCCAAGCTCACACTTTAACACATTTAAGGAGGCTTTTTGGGTATATTGTTCATAATTTAATTATTCAATAATTCAGATAAATCCCACCTAAAAATATTTGAAAGAATATTTGAGGAGAAATGAGATACAATTTGCGACACAATGAGACACCATATGAGCTTGTCATATTCATAAGATACATGAAGCAGTTCATCAACAATTTTATTCACTCCATAGAACAAATGTCCTATACACAAATCAAGTGCGATGCATATAGTCATTTCATTACACCCAAGAATATGCAAACACACACACACACACACACACACACACACACACACACACACACACACACACACACAGAACCTTCTCTTGCCCCTCAGCCTTGATCAAGCCTGATCCTGAAGTTATCGATCTCATTGCCCCCCTTCTTCATTCAGCTCCCTGGATAATTTAGCCTGATCATGCCACCAATTAACCGACATGTGAGGAGTGACGTTGCGTGCACTGCTGCCTCTTTCAAGCAAAGAGTCCAAGGGTAGCATGGTGTTAGCGTTAACTTAGCAGCAGGGCTGCGAAAGAGGCTGTAAACATCCATTAGTCGTTAGAGACCTCCTCATTATTCCTCCCAAAGCTCTCTCATTAGCACAGCACTAGCTGACAGGTAAACACGGTTAATGGCAATGGCCTATCAATAGCTACGTTGTGTGTTAACAGGACTTGTCTGCTGGGGGATGGGGGACAAAGAGAGGTATACAGGAGGGTATATCATTAGTGTGACTGTGTGAGTGAGATGAAGCTAAACTGTAATAACTTTACTGCTTGGTGGTGAGGTCCAGGAGTGTAGGGAAATTCATCTCTATACATGAGTATAGGTTTAACATTGGTATACTGTAGCTTGTGTGTGTTTGCACTTTGCCACAGTATGTACAGTATGTGGTGACTTAGTTGTTTCTGTGAGTTCATAGAGAGGCACGAGGAAGGAGTAGACAGGAAACACAAAAAGAAAGCAAACCACAAGAAGCATTATTTATGTTTAGAGTGGGTTCATTTCAAGTTCACATTACTATGGGATGTCCCCAGGCGGTAAGAGCCAAGTGTGTGCGTGCGTGTGTGTGTGTGTGTGTGTATGAGTTTGTGCACATGTGTGTACCCAGTGTGTGGGAGATGGTCCCATGACTGATAATGGTTCAGAGATGAGTGAGATTGTGGATCATCAGAGGATAAGATAAAGGGAGAACTAAATCAGCTCTTAAATTGCCACAATCACAAATAAAAGCTTGCAACAACTCTAAATCTACCACGAAATTTTCTCTGAGTAAATAAAATGAAGCATTTTGTCTCTTTTTAAACCAAATGTTAAAATTCTCAGATATGTCTGCTCATATTTGGTTCCTAACATGAGTCAAAAACAAGTACCTTCTTCAACCCCCCCTCCAATACACACACAGTAAAAACAGAGTTTTTTTTTTCTCTTCCTTTTTAGGGCCACTTTTCCAGCACTCTAATTATGCCAGCTGACCTCCCACAGGTCGCCTGTGCAAGTGCCGCTCAGATCAATATTCATTCTTTTAGATCCGTCATCTGCTTTTGACACTATCGACCACACACTGTCTCTCCATTCCTTTTTTTCTGATTTATTCATTTATTTGCCCTGCACCACTACCAGTACCACCCCACATATACATCGCCGCCCCTGAGGCTAGACCTTTCACATACATAAAGGTCAGGATGCATGAAATAGTTAACCTGGCATTATCTCTGTTTTTCTGACCGGAAATGTGTGTGTGTGTGTGTGTGGTTCATATAGGAAAGAATAAGGCTAAATTGAAACTGGCCTTCACTAATGAACACGCTGACCATGTTCTACAGCCCACTCTGGGTGCAGCGCAGGCAGAGTGTTTCTGGTCAGCGCTATAGTGGATAAGTGGTGGGTCACTAATGAACTAAGAGAGGGCTCGTCCAAGGTCAAAGCCTTCATTTAGGAATCTCTACCGGGCATCTGCCACTCTGCATACACAAACATTATGGTAATGGACAAGCTCTGCTTTTTCGCCTTCTTACTACCATTATTTTTTTTTTTTGGGATGGATTGGCTCATATCACTCATGCTTTCCAGTTTGAGTTATGCTGATTTCTAAAAGGACCTTTTAAAGGTCTTGTCAATTAGATGAACATGGTCTGCTTTTAAGTTCACAGCGATTTGGGTACGTTATGCATGCTGAAGATAGCGCAGGAAGTTAGGATACACTCACAAATGCAAAGTGTGCTGGCAAAACGAATGGGGTCTGGAGTGAACAAGTATGCAGCGACCCTGCATGATTAAGCTACATGTGGTGACCTTAGAACTGCTAATGTGTAGATGCATGTTCTATCTAGAAGAGAGCGGGAGATGGATAAAGCAAGAGCATATAAGCAATATATGAAAGGAAAAAACATGAGTGACAGTGTGTTTGTGGTTGTATGCATCTGTTTACTTTTGAACATGGACTTTGCAAACTCCTCTTCTAGTAGACCTCCTCCAGGGCAGGGTCATACCTACATCTCTGTTTTTTTTGTCTGTATCTCTCACTTTATCACTTTCTGTTTGTTGATCCTTCTCTGTGGGAGCTTTCTCTTACCCACTACATGATTGACACTTGACAGTTATGTGCCATTCTGAACTGCGTATAAAAGAGACACACGCAGTGTAACCCAGAGGTGCCGATAATACGATCACACACAGAACCCATCAAAGCTGCGGCTGACTTTCATTTTTAAGCTGGTTTATTGAGAGAAATGTCACCATAGAACATTAGCATGAATTATATATTCCTGATAGTGGTGGACTGTTTTTTGTAGAGGATGTGTAGAGTTTCTATTCTTCTTCTGTTTCCTAATAACTTTTATTAATTAAAATACCATTCTGTATTTCCATCTATGATCTCTCTCAGCTCTGGTTGTTTCTACTTTTAGATGATCCTCACCTAAGAGAGAGAGAGAGAGAGAGAGAGAGACTTTGATAAAAGACAAGATATCAATCTCCTCATCAGACCTCTGGGAACCTCCACCAGGCATTCTTGCTTCTCTAAATCACTTGTTCATGGACAGTATTAAATAAAATAAAATAAAAAAAACAGCTCCTAAAAAACAGGCAGAGTGATAGAAGACATGGAAATCTACTGAAAAGTCATTGCCACAAATTACCCCAACTACAAGATTAAAGAAATAAAAGGGTTAGGATGGAAAAGGGAGATTGTGGAGATTAGGAAGTGAAGAAATTGAGAAGGATGGAATGAACGGGAAGACTAGGCCGGTGGGCCTTACAAAAATCAATGGACAAACAATGCACAAGGCCACAAGAAAGAAACAAGCATTTAATTTTTATTATTTATTATTATTTTTTATAGAGAGAGGCGAATGAGGGAGCTCTAAAGTGCTTTAGGCAGATTCACTACAATGCCCTGCAACATACCAGGCTTGAGTGACCACATTAACTATACAGGCAAATAAAGCAACACCTAAAGGAGTTTAAAGCAGAGGATTATGGGTAGTCTCTTCTCCCACAGTGGCTCTATATCATCAGCTAGGTATGAGGCTCTACTTTGGGGTGGTTGGCTGCTCAAGAGCAGAAGCAAAGTATTACTAATAGTTGGGTTTAATGTTTCAAGTGGTAATCCAGAGTGTGGGCCAGCAAGCACAACACTAAGGTAAACAGCTCAATAGTATTGATCCTGCTTCCTGTGCACTTCAGCCAGAGCAGGCAACATGCAATGCATTAAAAGCTCCTGCTCTGCATTACACATCACCAGCTCAGGCACTGAGAGCTTCTTAGAAGTGTGTGACAGCATTTATACACATGACAAAATACTCAGAACATGGCAACCATGGGATTTATGAACAAGAATCTGTGGACAATTCACAAGTAATACACATACAGTAAAAGACATAGATTAGAGATTAATGAACTTTTCTTCATGACTACAAAGCTGTTAAGAGTTCATCATACCATATCATACACTATATATATATGGTATATCTTTTGATACACTATATAATACTATTTAGTGTTTAAATACTTTTGATGGGGGGAATGCAGTTCAGTGATCTTAAGTCTATGAGGTGTTACAGTATTCAATTCAATTTTATTAGTATAGCACTTATAAAAATAGACGTATTTGAAAAAGCAGATTTACAGTTATATAAAAAGTCTGTGTAAAATGATAAAGTTTCAAATTAAAATGTATATATTCGCTAATGAGCCAGAGGCACAAATAATAGTATTAACAACAACAGTGCAATGTAAGCCATATACTCCAATATGTATATGATTATGCGTTATTTATTATTATTATTATTATTATTATTATTATTATTATTATTATTATTATTATTGTTGTTGTTATTATTCTTATTTTATTAAATCTATTTTCTGAACATAGTGTACTACTTTGGAGAACACAACACTGTTTAGTACTGTGGAGTTTGAAGTGGGAATACACCCTGGCTGGGATGTCAATCCATCAAAGGCCAATAATCTCTCTCTCTTTCTCTCTCTCTCTCTCTCTCTCTCTCTCTCACACACACACACACACACACACACACAGAAGCATGCATCTTATATTTACAAATGCACCTACTTCCCTGTTTGGGAGGTGAGAGGAAATGGGAGTGAACCTGGAGAAAACCCACGCAGACATGAACGCATGCAGAGAAACTCTGCATAGAGAACAGACTGTAACTCAGGGTGGAACCAGGAACCCTGGAGCTGTGAGGAGACATGCAGAACATATAGTGAATATAAATAAAAACCCACACTACTCTATTACTTATCTAATTATTCTATGTTATTAATATTGAACTATAAAGTGTACAAAAAGTGTAGCGAAGTCACCTCTGTAATAATTTCTGTAGTGTTTTAAAGCATAAATTTAGTAACTTTGACATGCGAGTATGCACACACACATGCACACATACACACCTTTTAAGATAATATATCTTAGGGGTCACATTCACTGTATATTTGATGCTAAATATGGGAAAGAGCAGAGAGTGTGTGTGTGTGTGTGTGTGTGTGTGTGTGTGTGTGTGTACAAGCCAATGAGACAGGGAAACCCAGCCGCTTCTGAGCCTATTATGACGCTTAGCAGTCAGTGTGTAACCTGATTACTGCTGTGCAATGCTGGGCCAGGCTGTGCAAATTATGGTCTGTTGTAGAGATTGGGTATTTCCTTAATTTAAACAATAATTCAGTGCCCCACCTTTAGACCTCCCATTGATGTGTGGCTGCTTTATTTAATGTGTTAATTACGCTGGCTCGATTGGTAATTCCCAGCACAAAGATTTACTGTGCAGAGAGAGAGAGAGAGAGAGAGAGAGAGAGAGAGAGAGAGAGAGAGAGAGAGAGAGAAAGGGGGGGGTGATTCGGATCTTGGATGTTATTTACCAGAAACATCGAAAGATCTTTCATTCACTTGTCCTTTTTCAAAAAATGTGATTCTTCAAACATTTTGTCTCACTGATGAAGGCTCAAAAGCTGAGGTTTTTACTTGCTTTTGATTTGTGTCATTTGATTTCATCTTGTTACCAGTCTGTTATGTGTTCTAAGAAGTGATTTAACTCTATGACAGTTCACACACACACACACACACACACACACACACACACACACACAAAGCAAATACAAAGAGGTATTTTACACATGTGAAATTAGTACCCACGTCTCGTCTGACCATCTTACTGGCCCTCTTATTATTATCCCATTATGCTGACAATCCATGCAGAAGCTAGTGCCAAGTTATACAAGTTGCACACAACAATTTTCCAGCCACCCATAAGCTACACAAATGGTGTGAATTAAGACTTTAATCCCACTGCAGAAAGTGGAGAAAATAAAGAGAACTGTTTGGGTAGGGTTTTAATAACCAAAATCTTTAATAGCAAAATGTTTCTGCAGCAGGCCACTGAAGCAGTTCCAGGAGTGTTAAACCAGGAACAAAAACCCAACTAAAAACGTAATAACAGCGGCAATAACAGGTTTCTCATATTCTTCTAACCGGTTTAGGAAAGGTATGCTATATTCATAACATGTTACAGAATAATAGAAATACTAAAATGTTGGTTCTGCTTCGATTCAAAACAGTGCATTACATTTTCAAACACCTCTACAACAAGCCATGTTACTTCATAATCCTTTAAATGTTCTTTTCTAATTACAACCTATCCTTCACATTTTACTCTAGTTACTCCGTTATATATAGTGAATAGTGAACATTACATGTGTACACACAGACAAACTGAATAAAGTGGTGCAAATAACAAAAAAAAAAAAAAAGTTGAAGTGCAGCTTTTCTTTACTTTATTTCTTTACTCTGAAGCTATGAAAATATTTCTTTACTCTGAAGCTTATATTTCTTTACTCTGAAGCTATACACATATGCTTCAAAAATCTGTCATCACACGGTGATTTTTGTGGTTAATGCTAACAAGTTATCCAACAAAAACTAGCACTAATCTTAGCTAGTCTGAATACAGAGTAGCTTGTATGCTAACAACTACAGTAGCGATCACAATACAAACAGACTAGTTTAAAACAATATATAGCTAAAAAAAGAAATAAATGTTAGGTGATGTACTGCTAAGTGTCCTATTTCTAGATTTGAAGTATTCTTATATTGAAGAATTTTCGACTAACTAATGTGAAATGTAGAAATTAATTACCATCCTCTCTTAATGCATCTTTCTAAAGATTTTCAGTCTAATGTTTACTATTGTGTTTATGTCAAGTTATTTAAAAATAAAAGAAAGAATGTCTCAATTACAGATCATTGTTCCAAAGAAATTTATTATGACACTCAGCTTTCCTGTGAATTAATTTGCCACAACAGATTTATTGAGTGTTTCTATAAAAAAGTAAACAGCACTTACTTAAGTATTATCTACAGTAAATGTAGGCCTATTATCAA
Source organism: Tachysurus vachellii (assembly GCF_030014155.1). Taxonomy (NCBI): domain Eukaryota; kingdom Metazoa; phylum Chordata; class Actinopteri; order Siluriformes; family Bagridae; genus Tachysurus; species Tachysurus vachellii. The sequence continues at coordinate 14,470,851 of NC_083464.1, read as the reverse complement.
CTACAAAAGTTACCCCTTGAAATGTTATTGTATAATTTGCATGCTGTCTGAGCATCAGCACCCACTCTCACATGCACTGGGCCTTAAAGAAGATCAGGCTCATTTACACACAAGACACTAAGCAGTGCACTGAGACAGCCATGCCAGGGCAAAAACTCTACCCGATACACGGTGTCCATTTTTTTTTGCATAAAAATATGGATGGTAGCACAAATGGGCATGCATACACACTAGTTTTAAACACACACGCACACACACAAACACAGATGCAAACATTCCCCCTCCTTTGTCCATGTGTGTAGTGTAGAGTGGAGTTGGCTGCGTTTGCCCTGGGGAGGACTCGTGGCCATGACTATGTGACAGCCTGCTGCCAGATCAGGCTCCTGTCAGCCATGCAGGCTGCCGTTAAACAAGCTGCACTTATGAGCCAGAAAAATAATTGGAGGCTGCCGCCCGCAATATGCTGCCCGTTTTCTCTGCCCATCTGAGTGGCTTCAACAGTGTCAGCTCCTATTAGGGCACAAGGTCCAGGGCAGAATGCACTTTCGCTTTTCTCTGCCTCACTCTCGCTCTCTCTGGTCCACTGGAGCTGTTCTAGGAAGAGAGACTACCCTACTACATCCATATCCCAAAGGGGAGGTGTTGAGATAGGAGAGAGAGAGAGACAGAGAGAGAGAGAGAGAGAGAGAGAGAGAGAGAGAGAGAGGTTATAGGGCTGACGGCCCTTGCTATCATGTTCAGGTTGTCATGTCAGTAGGCCATCAGGTCATTCAGCATGAGCAGACCCTCCACACTGAGTCTGGATCTGTTGATGTTGTCTGCATCTACGTGACAGGGACAGTAGTGAGTGTGTCGTTAGGGTTCTTAGCAAAGGCACTAGCTTCTGATCTGACAGGCCAAGGGTTGGAGCCAATCAGCCTTTACTAACTCACAAACACACACCAGCACTCTCGGTTGTCTACCATACCCAGGATCATGTCAGTGCAAGCCAGTCTAGACACATGACATGTAGAATATGTAATATCATGCTCCAGCCAAATACCACACTGCACATATGACACATTGTTTGGACAGGCCACAGACAAGACAATCTGACCCACAGCACAGTAGAACAGTCCCCAAAGTAAACACACCAAAAGCGTTGGTCTCTGTCTATATCCACACTACCAGTGCTTTACTGCTCATCCAATTGTTCAATAAAATCATTTATATATTTATTTTTGCTTGAAGAGCAAGTGGCCTGAAGTGAGTCATAAATAGACAGAAAGCAGAAAAAAGAATAAAACAAATAACCATGTGAAACAAGTGATAAAAGACAAGACTTTTTTATTTTTAACTCATGACAGCCTAGTTAAATAAAGGCTATTTGTTCAAATCTACATAACAAATTAACTGTATTTGATATGTAGTCACTCCGGTTTCCTCCCCCGGTCCAAAGACATGCACGGTAGGTTGATTGGCATCTCTGGAAAATTGTCCCTAGTGTGTGATTGCGTGAGTGAATGAGTGTGTGAGTGTGTGCCCTGCAATGGGTTGGCACTCCGTCCAAGGTGTATCCTGCCTCAATGCCCGATGACGCCTGAGATAGGCACAGGCTCCCCGTGACCCGAGGTAGTTCGGATAAGCGGTAGAAAATGAGTGAGAGTGAGAGAGTGATATGTAGTGGATAAAAGTGACTTGTAACTTGTAGAATGTTTCTAACATCCATCCATTTATCCATCCATCTATTCAACCATCCATCCATCCATACATCCATCCATCCATCCAGCTATTCATCCATACATTCAAAGCCAAATTAAACAAATGTAAATAAATATGCACAAATATTCACTTCTCATTTAACTGAACTATTTTACTTGCCCAATGTTATGTTGCAATTCTTTCTCTCTTTCCAGAGAAAGCTTCATGAAGCTTAACAAATAAAGTTTAGCTTATCTGTAAACCAGTTAGTTTAACTAGCTTTTCAGTTGTTTAATTAGCTGTTTGTGCAAGAATTTATTTGGTTGAATTTTGCTTTTAACAGCTTGTGACTAGTCTCCAAAATGAGTAGAATCTCTGAAACATACTTTACTTCCAGCCAACACACAAGAGATTTAACACCACAGGGTTACCCTCTAGCCATAACCAATAACACACTACCTGAGGTTAATTTCCACCTGCACAGAATTATGATGAACATTCAGTCAGATTATTTATTTTTTTAAGTTCTGGTCACAAAAAGTGGTGGAAAATACTTTGGAATTGTATTTCACATTATTTTTTGCATATTTATAATTTATGTATTATTGTCATTGAATACTTGTATTCCTAAGGAAAAAAAAACTTTTTCAATATTCATTACAAATCTCTAATCCTCTCATCCAGTGAATGACAGTACGCAATGTATCAGCTGAATGGGCTCAGTTTAGCATCCAAGCATTTACATTTAAGGCATCAAAGTTAATAAAACTTTAAAATAATATCAAGAATTGTATCATACTGTACTATCTGTGGTTACCTTGACAGGTAGCACTACAGCTATCTATATTCATCTGAAATGGATAAGCATTCAGGCTGCAGTGTGCAGTGCCCCAGGTCATACCTCTGTAAAATGCTACTTATATGCCTCCATAGAAGGCATAAATGTTGTTTCATTTGAAAAAACACCAAAAACAGTAAGTGAGGTAAGCAATTGTAAAGTTTAGCAAATGATAAATATTGCAAACTTACAGATTGAATAATGTTATCAGTCAAAATGGTAAAAATGTTTGCAAACAAAAAACCTTGCAGTTTTATAGAAGTCACAAGTTACTTTACACAGAAACAACAAATGATATGAACTTAATTTCATTGAGTAAATATATTTACATGCACTTTTTTTGTAATATATGAGTACTATCTACAGTGAGGAAAATAAGTATTTGAACACCCTGCTATTTTGCAAGTTCTCCCACTTAGAAATCATGGAGGGGTCTGAAACTGTCATCGTAGGTGCATGTCCACTGTGAGAGACATAATCTAAAAAAAAAATCCAGAAATCACAATGTATGATTTTTTAACTATTTATTTGTATGATACAGCTGCAAATAAGTATTTGAACATCAATGTTAATATTTGGTACAGTAGCCTTTGTTTGCAATTACAGAGGTCAAACGTTTCCTGTAGTTTTTCACCAGGTTTGCCCACACTGCAGGAGGGATTTTGGCCCACTCCTCCACACAGATCTTCTCTAGATCAGTCAGATTTCTGGCCTGTCGCTGAGAAACATGGAGTTTGAGCTCTCTCCAAAGATTCTCTATTGGGTTTAGGTCTGGAGACTGGCTAGGCCACGCCAGAACCTTGATATGCTTCTTACAGAGCCACTCCTTGGTTATCCTGGCTGTGTGCTTCGGGTCATTGTCATGTTGGAAGACCCAGCCTCGACCCATCTTCAATGCTCTAACTGAGGGAAGGAGGTTGTTCCCCAAAATCTCGCAATACATGGCCCCGGTCATCCTCTCCTTAATACAGTGCAGTCGCCCTGTCCCATGTGCAGAAAAACACCCCCAAAGCATGATGCTACCACCCCCATGCTTCACAGTAGGGATGGTGTTGGGATGGTACTCATCATTCTTCTTCCTCGAAACATGTTTAGTGGAATTATGACCAAAAAGTTCTATTTTGGTCTCATCTGACCACATGACTTTCTCCCATGACTCCTCTGGATCATCCAAATGGTCATTGGCAAACTTAAGACGGGCCTGGACATGTGCTGGTTTAAGCAGGGGAACCTTCCGTGCCATGCATGATTTCAAACCATGATGTCTTAGTGTATTACCAACAGTAACCTTGGAAACGGTGGTCCCAGCTCTTTTCAGGTCATTGACCAGCTCTTCCCGTGTAGTACTGGGCTGATTTCTCACCTTTCTTAGGATCATTGAGACCCCATGAGGTGAGATCTTGCATGGAGCCCCAGTCCGAGGGAGATTGACAGTCATGTTTAGCTTCTTCCATTTTCTAATGATTGCTCCAACAGTGGACCTTTTTTCACCAAGCTGCTTGGCAATTTCCCCGTAGCCCTTTCCAGCCTTGTGGAGGTGTACAATTTTGTCTCTAGTGTCTTTGGACAGCACTTTGGTCTTGGCCATGTTAGCAGTTGGATTCTTACTGATTGTATGGGGTGGACAGGTGTCTTTATGCAGCTAACGACCTCAAACAGGTGCATCTAATTTAGGATAATAAATGGAGTGGAGGTGGACATTTTAAAGGCAGACTAACAGGTCTTTGAGGGTCAGAATTCTAGCTGATAGACAGGTGTTCAAATACTTATTTGCAGCTGTATCATACAAATAAATAGTTAAAAAATCATACATTGTGATTTCTGGATTATTTTTTTTTTTTTTAGATTATGCCTCTCACAGTGGACATAAACCTACGATGACAATTTCATACCCCTCCATGATTTCCAAGTGGGAGAACTTGCAAAATAGCAGGGTGTTCAAATACTTATTTTCCTCACTCTATCTATCTATCTATCTATCTATCTATCTATCTATCTATCTATCTATCTATCTATCTATCTAAGGAGTAAATAAGTATCATTTTTCAAACCTGGTAATAAAATATTATTACACTTTGCTCCAAGTTTGGACTGATGTACTAAGACATATATACATATATATATATATAGATATATATATATATATATATATATATATATATATATATATAGAGAGAGAGAGAGAGAGAGAGAGAGAGAGAGAGAGAGAGAGAGAGAGAGTTATACAACTAATAACCATGACTTTGGTATCTCATTGCCACAAATACTTAGTTTGTGCCATAGACATTTTAACTAGCCTCAATATATTATATAGTGGCCTCTATATATGAATTTGTGGACCTGCCTTTTTAAAAAATAAGCATGTTACCTCACTGGACCCAGACGTTCCCACAACCAATTCTAAGCTTAAGAGCCACAGAGCTTATGTTGGAATAATGTCTTAGGTATGAAGATTTAAAGCACTGTTTGTTTACTTGCTCCTGCTCAGCTGTTTGAATAGACATCTCACCCTCTGCAACTGCTCAAAGACCATATATAAAGCACACACAGCATAAGGTGACACTGAGTGTACCTGTGGTGTCTATGTGTGTGGTTCTCGTCCATCCACAACTGCACACAAATAAATAATGTAATGTACACCTAATGCAGTGGTCCCAAACACGAGAGGTTGCAGTCGCCCGCAGCAGCCTTTGGGCTGGAAAATAATTACAATGCAGAGGAGGAGAAAAAACTCCTATACACAATATAATGGGCCAAAATGGGGTGATGGAATGAAGCTGCCCTCACCGCTTCACTGCCTCTTCCACACACACACACACACACACACACACACACACACACACACACACACACACACACAAACATAGACTGAAGCCTGAAGTTATCTGTGAATAATCGCTTTTGCATATTGTCATTTGGTGTCCAGAGCTTCCATCTAGAAGCGTCTGATGGAGGGATGAATAAATAAACCTGCCCACTCAGAAGGGTGCAAACAAATAACACTTCCAGGCTTAGAAGAAAAAACACTCTGAGTGACTTTATTACATTTACATTTTTTTATTATTAATGGAGTGTACATTGTTTACTTTCCTGTTTATAACAAACAGCAAGTTTCATTGTTTTCACATCGATTTATCTTGGTCCTGTTGAACTGTGTGTGTGTGTGTGTGTGTGTGTGTGTGTGGTTTTGTGTGTGTGTGTGTGTGTGTGTGTGTTCTTTGTAGATCATGTGATTTATGATTTTATTGATAAACAATACAAATACCATGTGATCCATTTTATCCATATTATCCACAAAACTATGATGTGTACTTTTTCATTTAGCACTTATCTTATTATTTATTGTTTATCAGCAAATTATTACAGGCATTTAGTTCTCAACTGGCAGTAAAATGACACCTCATCAAGTTGGAAAAATATTTAGAACTATATTTATACACTCTATGGCAAAAAGGTTGTGAACACTTGACCCTCACACCCATACTGTAAATACATGCTTTTAAAAGATCCCATTCTAGATTTATTCTCCCTCTGCTGTTATAATAACCTCCAGTTATCCGGGAAAGCTTTCCACTAGATTTTGGAGCATGTCTGGTGGGACTGAGATCATTCAGCCACTAGATCATTAGTGAGGGCATGCACTGATGTTGTGTGAGAAAGCCTGGGATGCAGTCAGTGTTTTAGTTCATCCCATACGTGTTCAGTTAGGTTGCGTTCAGGGCTCTGTGCAGGAAACTCGAGTTCTTCCACTACAGCCTGTGTCTTCATGGACCTCGCTTTGTGCAGGGATGCATTTGTGTTGGAACTGGCTTTAGTTTAAATGAAAGGAAATCTTGATATTATAACACACAAGACCACTGAATATAATTATGTCCTTGCAACATTGTGAGAACAGTTTGATGACGAATCTCATATGGGTATGACGGATAGGGGTCCACAAACCTTTGTTCATATAGCCTACATTTTCTCATAATCTAAAAATAAAAAGTATTTTTGTATAGTATTTTTTTGTACACTGTTTTAAATTACTGTTATGAAAATAAACTTAAATCAGTGTCAGAGTCTGGGGAAACATGTGAGGAGCATGCACTTGTCTATATTTTTGCTAATATCTTTTATTTCACTGAAATATGTATGAGAGTGTGTGAGAGCGTATGAAGTAGTACCATTTTGTGTGAATAAGCTACAGTAGTTTGACTGAGCACAATGCAGCAATCTTAACTAATCCAGTCCTGCAGAGAGAAAGGCTCATCATGGCCATAAAGGCGATCGATGGTGTGCTGTTTAAATGGAGATCAACATATTTACTCTGGATCTCTAACACCCTAGACTGCACTCCACCACTGTACACAGTCGCTTTAATGAGAAATTATACACACACAGCAATTGTAGGTGGCATTTTTCTCACTTAGCATCTGTGTACACAAATCTGTCGTGAACTGTGTCTTGGTTTCGCATTTTTAATCTCAGTTTTTAATCTCTGTTTACCAAACTTGTCAAAAGAATAGCCATCTGGGGAATGTTTCCCATAGGCTTTGTTGTGATATATGCAGACTTGCATTTCATGAGGCCAATATATTAAAGATCTGAAATGAAATTCCTTCTGTTTTATCATTTAAAACAGTGGATTGATGAGAGTGTATCCTCTCTGTTAAGAGGATGATGATAGGCTGGAAATTTGTCCTCATGGCTCTATACTTCCCACTGGATAACTGTATCAGTTATTCAGACCAGGGAAGAGTGTGAGCATGTGTTCGCTTCATGCCCCTTCCCTCTGGGTGTCATCCACTCTGGGGTCCATGGCTACTTTGCTTTGAAGCTCTGAAATCTGTCCCAGAGATGCCGAATGTCCTTGAGAATCCATCTCCATGACCCTGATGAGTGGCAAAGCTCTGCCATGTCAAAAGTTATTCCTTTTTCCTTATCTCAGACTTATGCCATGGAAAGGGTAGGAAAACGGCCACTGGAGAGCTTAGTCTCACTTTTGCAAACCAAATAAGGTTTAAAATGGTAAGGGGCTATGCGAGAGTGCAACCATTAAGCCAGAGGATAGGCACAGAATCTGTATCATCCATAGCTTTTTCTTCTTATTTTTTTCTTTTTTTGCATGTCACAGCCTCTTGTCATGGTACCAGAATTTCTACAGTCAAATCATGCCATATATATAATTCAATTTATTTTCTTTTAAAAGTCACGCATTAAAACACATACCCCAGTGCACTATGAAACATAACTGATGGATTATTATTAATATTATTATTGTTATTAATAGAAATCATAAAGGCGCTGCAGGAGTAATAATAAAACAGGGTACTAAAACTAAGGAAAATATTTGATGTTTCTTCGGCAGTGTGCTCAATGTTTTGACAGTGAGGTGTGAGGAGATTGCGAGAAGGTGAGGAGAACGTGATCACATGCGCTGAGGATGATATGGTGGAGGAGAACTGGCACACTTGGCCAGATGATGAAATTTGTGCTGAAGCAGGGCCGAGGTGTTCACACTTCTGAGGAGCGCTAGGCTGTAACTGGGCTCCGGTAAAAAGTGAAGATATACAGCAGCTTCTCTACAGCTCAGTCAGAATTATAATAAATTGTGTGATTTTCTTCACTCTGATTATTTTGATTCTATACATACATACAGATGTGTTTAATTGTTTTATTAATTTTATTACTTCTATTTTATTTATCTATCAAATTTTTTACACTGTTTCTTTCTCTATATATGATTTGATTCGATGTTACTTCTCTTACTTGCAGTTTTTTGTCATCTTTTATTTCTCCTGTGAGAGATTAACAAAGGTACATTTCATCTCATCTCATTTTATCTCATCTTATCTCATTAGTAATTTACTAGACCTGAAATAAACATAAGTGAATGCATCAAACCATACATTTTTGTTGAAATAAAAATTGTTTCAAACATTGTTGATACAAAAATATCAGACTATGAAAGAAATTTTAGACATTTATTCTTATTTTAAGTTTAAATGTCTAAAATTTCTTTCATAGTCTGATATTTTTGTTTAATATCATATTATAGTCTGATATTAATAGCATTGATTCTTATTGACTTATTATATGACTTATTCTTCACTCAGTACAGTACCACATTACCAATTCCATTTGGAGTGTCTTAATATCTTATCTCCCACTTTTTCCAGGACAATGTCTTGTACTATTTGCAGAATATTTTTGCTTATTTGCAATCATTTAATACTAAAAGGAAGAGTGTTGAATAGGAAAGAGTTGGTCCTTTTATTTGGTAGTTATGAGTTTCGAATCCTGATGATACCACAGGTATTGTGGCCAATAGCCCAGGGAGCAAAACTGGCCATGCTGTCTGACTAGGAGAGAAGGCTTACATTCTCTCCCCTGTCAATCACTCAGACACTAGTCACTCTTGGGTAAGAGTGAACTCATGTATGTAGAAAAGGGTAGATAGCTCTTTCCTCAGTGTTCAAATGTGTACAGGAAATGGTAGGTGACAAAGTACCGAAATGCAGTCGAATATGCCAGTAGAACAAATGCTTCACTTTTAAAATTAGGAGAAAATGGTAATTAATCTAATAAGGAGTAGGTATTAGCTCAATTTATTACAGTGGGTTCATAATGTATATTCAGGAAAGTACTCACTGTATTCTGTATTCAAGCCATTTTGTTTGCAGTGTATAGAATAACTGTATGGCAAAAGGAAATGCTTATAGTGCCTGAGTTCTGAGAGACAGATGAGGAACTTGCACTTGACCTTGTAGTCCATTTGGTTGCCCCATCCTGTCATTTGCTGTAAGATATGTATGAGAGTGCATGGAGTTGTCACCATCTCTCATTGGTACGCTCACACACGCACACACCTGCACACACTTACACACTAGATTCATGCCCAGAGGCAAGTGCCTTTGAATAGCGGTAGGTTAAGACATAATCATCTGCACAGAGAAGAAGATTCACTTTGACCTCCATCACCTCCCAACCTCATTCACCAGAACTGCCAGGCCAGGAGAGGGGAAAAGCTAATTGCAGCATGTGAACCCAGAGGCGAGAGAGAGAGAACGAGAAAGAAAAAGATAGACTGCACTGTAACACCTGTTAGACTAATGTTCCAAGGTGTTATTTTTATTATAATGACACGCACTATGGGGATTTGGTAATAAAATAAATGTGAACTAGTCTGGGACAGTACGGAGCATGCGAACACAATCCACCCACCCACCCTCCATGCACATTCATATTTTTACACATGCAATCCCACACACAAGCATCATTTGCGTTCTCTTTGTTTTAGTGTTTGCTGTCCCACTTTATAGCTTCTGCATAGTTTTTTTCTCTTTCTTCTGTCACGCTGTGGTCTACTAACCCACTTTCACACCCAGCCAGTGCTCTCTCCTGTGTCTGCCTGGGCCGATTAGCATTCAAGGTAACTCAAGCTTCTAATGAACCCCTAATCATACAATCCTCAACAAGCAGAGATTTACCTACTCAGATATGACCCGATCCTACACACAGTCTCCGCTCAGAGCACAGTACCGCATGGATTCATCTCCGAATTTCATGAATTCAAAGGCGGACCCGAATTTGTCTCCATGCGAAAGTTGGTGTGAGAGATCAAACCTACTGAAGAGTGTCAGCCGAGACATCTCATGCATCGGAGTAACACGAAGTTCGTTCATGAATATACACAAGCTAAATCGCAGGACGGATTCACATGGCTTGACTTGGCATTTTGTCCTTCAGCTGCCTTAGTGGAAAACCTTTTTCCTAAAAGCTAAAGCATTTTTTTTCAGCCAAGAGCTAGACAAGGCATAAAGAGGAGACAAAGGGGAGAAGAATAATCTGACTCCAAGCTGTACTATATAAATATATATATACACAGTATATTACCAAATTTGGGGTGTAGATCACAAAATTTGCATTTCAGCTTTCATTTCCAGATATTTACATCTTGATGTATTAAATAATTTGGAACATTTAGTTTGCACACATCCAAAATGTGTATTGTGTTGCTTAAATTTGCACTGTAAGATTGATTGTTTATATAATTAATAGCACTGAATGTCTGCTCTTGTATTATCTGAGATTAGAACAATTAGAACAAGTGTGTCCCAAATCGTAGCATGTTCCAATGAGTATCTCAAAGGTACCTGAACAATCTACTATCTTTGGTAGATTTTCATAGTGTGGATCCATGAACACTTTTTCAGCTAAAATTGCCCACACATCTACTTGATGGAGGAGGTGTTTTGTGATTGTAGCTAGGTTGGACACAAGTCTACAGAAACATTCTGTCTGCCAATTTATAGGGGAAACCGCATCTAGTATTATTAGGAAGAACTTTGCCAGGCAGCAAGACAATAACCCAGTACACACTTCCAACACAACAAAGCACTTCATCAGCAGGGAAAAGGTGGAAGGTTTTCTACTGGCCAAGTCAATCACCAGACTTTAAATCATTTGAGAATGCATTCACATCCTGATGAGGAGACTGAAGGAGGAAACATCCACAACAGTTTGGTGATGTCAGTGGGTTGTAAAAAAATAAATAAATAAAATAACAACCAACTAACCAACCAAATAAAAAATAAACAAAACCAAATTATTATACAAATGGCAAGAAATGCTTAGTTTTGTTATTAATAACCTACAATAAGGTAAAACAAAGTTTAATATCACAATATTTTAAGTCTACCAGTAAGAATATGGTGTTTAATCATTTAATAATCATATTGTGTTCAAATGTTTGAATTAAACTTATTTCAGGAGCTCATTGTTCAAAGGTAACCTCCAAACTGATAGGAACTGATCATAGAGGCTGTGAAGAAGTACAGAAACTTTAAAGGAGCTACAGATCTTTCTGCAAAGTATTATAGTTGATTCCTATATATACTGTATTTATGTCCTGTATTCTTCATCTGTCTGGGCTATGGGTCAAGATGGCATAACACAAGCCTTTTCTGATGAAAAAAAAATCCAAACCTGACTACGTTTGGCAAAACATATATCTAGTCTCCCAAAGCCATATGGAAAAAAGTGTGGAGGTCTAATGAGACCAAAACTGAACTTATTGTCCAAAAATAAATAAATCAGAGTACAACAGCAAAAGAACACCATATCCACCATGAAGCACGGTGGTGGCATCGTTTTAGCAAAGAACCTTCTGACATCTGCTAAAAAGCAGAGTATGAAGAGGAATTTCACTTTTCAGCAGGACAATAATGCAAAGCACACATACAAATCAACAAAAGAATAGGTTCAGCAAAAAAAGAAAATCTGTTGGGAGGGATCTAAAGAGGGACGTGTGCAGGATTTTTTCGAAAATTTGTTCCAAGCCAAGATGTGCCAAGCTGATAGACTTTTATACAACCAGACTGAGTGCTGTAATAAAATCTGCTTCAACTCAGTATTAGTTCAGTATTAGTTTTTTATTTTTACCTTTTTTCTCTGAAAAAGTTTTTTTATAAGTTGTAATTTTTTTATAAAAGGTGGAAATGTTCAGACATGATTTGTCCTTGACTTTTACATCCCTTGTTATATATTTTTGTTTACCTAAAAATGAATAATTGCAATAGAATATTGCAATAGAATATGAAGACATGTATGGTAATGTTAGACATCAACTGTTCTATTGTGGAAAGATGACCAATGGTTTATCTGCATTATTTATTTCAGATTGAATAACACACAATAATATTAAGCTGTAATAAGTGGGAAGATTGCAGTGAGACTCGATCCTGTGAGTGTGTCCCTTATACAAGTGTTACACGTGTTCACTGAGGTGGTCTTTATTCCAGCTGTGGCGGGATAATATGCAGAGGTTGCATTCTTATTGAACGGGGGTAATACATTGAAGCTATTTATGTCGGTGCTTGTATTTCATTTGTTTTCTTTTCTATTGTAATAAATGTTAGCAATTCATGAATGACATGAAATAGTTTTTATGAATTTACAGCTACATTTATGAAAACAGTTAGAACATATTCAATTTCCTATATTCACTTAGATTATATCAGCTAATAAATCCATTTTGCAAGAATTATAAATGATATTTTTGTATACGTTATAAAGAATTTAATGTTACAAAGAATAAAAAGAAAGTAAAATATTTCTGTGGTGAAAGTCCTAATGCAACTGCTTTACCTGTGATGGTTAGAAAGGTTCTAAAGGTGTTAAATATCTCCTTACAAAATGTCGTAGATTATATAGACCATTGACTACACGACTACCTGTCGATTAGCTGCTACTACTGGAACTAATGCATTACTATAAACCTGTGGCTTCCTTTGCAGCCTGAATGATTGTCAAAGCAGCACTGTTTTAGAAAATTAATCAACACCACCCGAACCAGAACAGAGAAATCAACAGTGCTGTGGTATAAATATATAATCAAAACACATCACACACAGAGTCATGCAGTGATGAGGGACAGATTTAAAAGTAATTGATTTTATCCCTGCCTAATTTCCCGTCCTCACTCCCTTGAGCTTCATCAGCAGTCTGTCAATAGGCTGGCCAGCCAAGCTCCATCCTTTAGCGCCAAGGAAATGCCTCAATCAGATCTCCATCACTCAGTCACCCCTTCACTCTCACACCCCCTTCATGCACAGAAACACACACACACTTACATGCACCAGAGTCACATTCACATATATGAACAGAGACATCCTTCCTGGAACCCTGTGCTAGCACAGGACAAGCTGTATTTAAGCCTATTAAAAACTCTACCTTGGTACACACACACGTACACACAAACACATAGAGAGAGCGAGTAAGGCAGAATTACATTACGTTTAAATCACACATACAAAGGACAAAAGAGACACACATGTGGGGTTCCTGGTGCTCTGCTAGATGTGAGTCACGTATTGAGTGAGAATCAAATTTCAACCAGCGGGAGGTCGTGAATTTTTGGTCTTGACCTTCAGTGTGATCTGCTAAGAAGATGATTTTAAATAGATCACAGTGTGTTTACCATGGTGCAGGAATAGCCAGTAGGATTAAACAATCCACTGTTAGAGCATACCAGTCAGGTGTCAGAATAAAAATATCACATGTCTGATTCTCATTAATTTTATTTTTAAAATTAAGATTCATTTTAAATTTTAGATTAAGGCTGATAAAAGTCGGTGATATGTGAAAAAACTAGGAAAAAACCTGCAACACTATGTAGGAATGTGGAAAAAGCCTAGTAACTCATTGATCATGTCTCACCAATAGGTCAGTACTCACAGTGCTGCTGATCAGTCATTTCCTTCATTTAAATCCTCCTCAAAATGGCATTAACAGCAAATCTGTGACTAAACCTGGCTGTCCTTCCTATAGCACTGCTGCACCATTTTCATCAATTTAAAATGCGGTTTAATGGACACACACTAAGTTCAATGTTCTACTATCAGTATCTCAAAAAAAGATGTGTTACTTGACTGTAGATAAAAAGGAAAGACCAGGTAGAAGGCTATTACTGAAAGGACATTGTCACAAAACAGCAATACAAAAAAAATATAAATTCATGATATAAATTTTACATTTATTCCTAATGAGCAAGCCAGCTTTGATATACGTGTTGGACTATATTTCATCTATTTATTATGTTGCTTAGATTAGATTAGATGGGTCATAATACATTATAAAAAAATAATATTATTCCTTTGATATTAATATATTATTGCTCAATTACTTTATTTTAAATGTATTTATATGAAATGCTTTGGAGCTGGATGGTGTGAGTGCTCAACTCTTTTCTAATGACTTCATTAATATAAAATGCCGTGAGGTCACTTCTGTCACGTCCATTGTTGTATCATTCATTCATTTTATATAAGAGCTTTATCCTGGTCATGGTCAAGGTGGATCCGTAGGCAATCCCAGGCTGAGATGTGGGAAAACACTCTGGACAGGAGTTCAGCCTATCAAAATGCACCATGTAAACACAGACAAATTCACACGTTCAACTGGAAGTTTACCGACATGCTTATGGGAGGGTTGGGAGCTTATTAATTGTGTATCACATCAGCTCCTATATAGACATAAATGATATCTGATATAGCAGCTTATTTTTTTGTCTTTTGACATTTGTGCTACAATAACGACAATGTCTGGAAAGCTATGAATCTGGGTCCTGTTGCAGATCTTACACACACACACACACACACACACACACACACACACAATCCCAACCAGCACCCAGCCATACAAGGCACTGTTGTCATTAAAGCCACGTTATGTGTTGTGCTCACAATAGCAAGAGTCACCTGGATGCTGCCACCTCAGGAACAGCAGGGGTTAACTCTGTTTAGTCCGAGCGTGTGTGTGTGAGAGAAAAAGAGAGAGTGTGTGTATGTGTGTTTGTGTTTGTGTCACAGAGTGCCTGTTTGTATGTCACTGATTGCAGGAGCATGTTCGTGTGCATGTGTGTTTGTGTTTGTAGGTGTTTGTGTGTGTGTGTGTGTGTGTGTGTGTGTGTGTTTGTCCACTGCAGCAGCACAGCCCTGTGTGTATGTAAAGGAGAAATTTGCCTGTCCTTGCCTAAGTGAATGGCTAGGATTAAGCTGACAGCCCACCTTAGTGATGGCGAAATAATTGGTTGTTCAGCTCTGTCCTTGTCAGAGCGCTGACAGTTCTGCAGATGTCCTGCGCGGTTCTCCAAAGGTTAGGCTCAGCTGGGGCCGCCATTCATTAATCATTCCGCTCTGACAGTGCTCCGAGCAGCCCGCAGCTGCCACCCCGTCCCCCTCAATTTCTGTCACCATCGCCGCCGACCCCCCCACACCAAGCCTGCTACACCTCTGTGTGTGTGTGTGTGTGTGTGTGCGTGTGTGCGTGAGTGTTTGTCATTATACACATGCTTAAACTTACATTTGCATCAAGTATGATCATATACACAAATGGTTATACAAAAATGCAAGATAACAGATGGGTAAGTACACGCATGAGATATATTTGTTGTGGTTAGAGCATGTGTTCTTAATGTGGACATGCTGATCAATAATGGTAAGATGTCGCCCGCACTGGTTTTTAAGCTATGTGCTACGTCTAAGATGTTCAACACGAATGGTGCATGAACACGCCTTTCTGATAAATGCTACAACACTCTGTGCAGACAGCATGATTAAATGGTTGCTTATCAAAGAATAAGGCCTACCGCAGATCGGTACTATAATCTTTAATTCATTTTTTTCCTCTGCCATGCATTAATAATTCTGTGACAGTTATTTCGGTGTGCAACTCCAGTGCTGTCTCCACCTTATTGATTTCTGTATTTATCATGATTCTGATATTGTTTTAAAAATAAACAGAATAAAGGTTTCTCATTGCCCCATTAGTAGCCTGTCAAAATCTCAGTTGTTATACTGTACTTTAAAGATACTGAATTCAATGAATATGCTCTAACAGAGAGTTAAGAGATCAAAGTACGTGATCAATTTGGAATAAAGACAAATTTGAAACTAGCCAATATTTTGTCTGTGTTTTATTTTCATTTCAGCCACATTGTCCCTAAATGGACCTACCAAACCATAACCTGTCACCTTTTCTCTTCTCTTCGACCCTCTATCCCTCTCCCTCCCCTCTCTGGCTCCATGCTGTTTCTTGCTCTCTCAGGAGGCAAAGTGTTCATCACTGTGTCAGTGGGCCACTGTCGATTGGGCCCTAAGTGCTCTGAAGACCCCAGATAAATCCTTCATTATAGCCTGGCTGCTCCACTCAGCCCATGATTAACAGCCAGAACGGGGCCTGTGGCCACAGGTCCATCTCTCTCTTCTCTCTCTCTCTCTCTCTCTCTCTCTCTCTCTCTCTCTCTCTCTCTCTCTCTCTCTCTCTCTCTCTCCATTCTGTCATGTCTGACCACTCCCCTGAGACCTTCTCGCACCAGATGACCAGTGAGAAATCCTGGAACAAGCTGAGCTACGAGCATTTAAGTGTGCCAGGTGTCAAAGTAACGGAAGAAAATCATCTATAAGCTGGCTGTTAAGCATGGAAGATATACATTACCTTTCGCTTATATGGTGGAAATAAACAATAAAAATAATAATGGGAAAACCAGCAAAACATATGTTGGGGAGAAAAACAAACTCCAGGTAATTGTCAGTATAAGATGTGCCAATGGGCCACCATCCTGCAAAACAAATATAGTGGTTTATTTTGGAACATGCTGCCACACACTCCTCTACATCACACATTCAAATAAAATAGAAAAGGAAGAACATTTGATCACACTTCCTCCATAATGAACCAGGCATAAAATATATGACAAGCATGACTCGCACATGCTTAAAAAAAGAGATGATGCTGGCTTTATTTTACATACATAACTCATAATAATTATAATGATATGGGGATAAAGAAAGAAACTACCCTCTCAAATTATAATTCCTACTCGGGAACTTGAGAGGAACTCCGCCAAGTTCCTCTAAGTTCACCAAGTGACATCAAATCAGCATTGCTTTGAGAACTTGAGAGCATGAGAACTAAACTCATATGATATATATATATATATATATATATATATATATATATATATATATATATATATATACTCTTTCTTGTTTCAATCCATTATTCCACGGATTATCCCACTTTCTAGAGTACACAGTGGTCAGAAGCAGAAACTACAGAAAAAAATGTAGTGTAGGGCAATTTGAAGATCTAATACCTTATAGATATGCAATTTTATCCCATTACTTTAACTTAAAGATTTCTCTCTCTCTCTCTCTCTCTCTCTCTCTCTCTCTCTCTCTCTCTCTCTCTCTCTCTCTCTTTGTGTGTGTGTGTGTTTACAGTATAAAGCATCTCTTAAATATCTCACTCCATGGCTGTTATTACTCTTGTTTATGGCTCAGGGCTTACAGGTTCAGCAGACATAAAGAACACTGCCCCAACATATCTATATGTTATAGTTAACCCAGTCTCAACAGTCTAAAGCTGTTGTTTGCAGTCAGTGGTTGTGTCTAAGCTTCTGAGAAGCCTATGGCATACTGTATGGATTTAATTCCTCCTGGAGTAAGGGGCAGTGGTGCTGCATATGCCCAGCCTTATCTACCTGCCTTTAAAGCACAGATTTTCATTTAGCATTTAACCAGCGCCAACCTGAGACATCTGCTGACATCAGCACTGGGGAGTGTGTGTGTGTGTGTGTGTGTGTTATGGCTAATCTTGTACAATGCTGAGGACCATATACCTCTCCACACACACACACACACACACACACACACACACACACACACACACACACACACACACCACCCCTGCTCCCCCTTCCCTTTCTTTAATCAAAACACTGTTTTCCCTTAAGAGTAGTCGTAAAGAGCCAGGGAGAAAAGAAAGTGACGCCAAGAAAAAATAACGAAAGTATCTTTGAAAATTGAACTGACATTGAATTAGCATTGGTAACAAATGAAGATATTAAAATAGAAAATATTGTAAAAATAAATTGTTATGCTTTTTTAAAATAACATTTTAAACATAAACTGACATTTTAACATAAACTTAACTCTGGACTGTCACTTTAACACTGGACTTGCACAGCACAGTGCCACTTTATACACTTTATACACCATACTGCACATAGACATTTTAAGGACAATCATTAAAACCATACGTTTTTATGTATATGTATATACATTATTTTTCATTTATTTTTTACATATATTTTCATATTTTTCATATTTTATATAGTTTTTATATAGTTTATACTTTTTAGTCATCTATCTCCTTTTGGTTATATTTTTTATCCCAAATTGCATTCCTTTTATGCCTGACTACCGGACAGATACAAAAAGCATTTCACTGCATGTCGTACTCTGTATGTGTGTGTATGTGACAAATAAAATTTGTTTTGATATGATTAAAATGGAAAATGGATTTTTCTTCAGTGCTAAGTATTCAAAATATACAGCATATAATATACAGCATGGTCCATTTTTAACTCAAAATATTAGTTTAATCACGTCCATGGACATATTTGAATATGACTACCTACATGTATGAATGGCCACAAATTCAGAACACTGAAATGTCTGTGATTTTATTATAAAACATAATCTTTGCTGAAAACAAGTGTGACTTTGCGTAGCTTTTCAAAAGATAATCATCACAAGTGTTGTCGTTAATTTGTCATTCTTGACGAAGTGTCCCAAAGCAGTAGCAACATCTAAAAATCACACGGCTACACTTTATTACACACCTTTAGAGAAAGATGTAAGAGAAGGTCATGTGACTACAGTGATCACGTGACAAAACCCACAGAGGCTCTCATCAGCCTGTATGTAGATGTGAGTGAGTGATTGCCCTGGGCTGTAAATTGGTGTAGTAGGTTTCACAGGGGAATTTTACACACACACAGACAGACACACACACATACACACACATATATATGCAGACAAGGCTGAGGTCTGATGATGATGAGTTACTGTGCTATAGTTGGCAATCCCTTTTGAGTATTACAGCGTGGCTTTGTATGCTCATGTTGAAACCATACACAATATTTCATTTAAACTAATCGCCTAGTTTTCCCACATTAATCAATCAATACAGATAAAGTGAGTAATTTTGTCCTATTCTGACTGTATAATCCTGCATTTAGGATTAGACACTACTTATTAGGAGTAAACCAATCAGCCATAAAATTAAAACCACTGAAAGGTGAAGTGAATAACACTTGTCAAGTGGTGAGATATATCAGGCAAATGAACAGTCAGTTCACAAAGTTGATGTGTTGGTAGCAGGAAAAATAAGCATAAGAATTTGAGCAACTTTGATAAGGGCCAATTGTGATGGCTAGACAACTGGGTCAAGGCATCTCTAAAGTTGCAGGTCTTGTGTGGTGTTCCCAGTATGCAGTGGTTAGTACCTAAAAAAGTGGAACAAGGAAGGACAATTGGTGAACCGGCAACAGGGTCATGGGCGCCCAAGGCTCACTAATGCTGGTGGGATTCCATAGAAGTTCTACTTTAGGACAAAATGCTAAAAAGGCTAATGCTGGCAATGATAGAAAGGTGTCAGAGCACACAGTGCATCAGAGGTTTCTGTGTATAGGGCTGTGAATCTAGGGTTACAAATGGAAGAAAGTGTCCTGGTCTGATGACCTTAACCTTAACCCATGTACCACCAACCTTAACTCTGCTGCAGACCAAGTATTCGATTCAATTCAATTTATTTGTATAATTCTTTTAACAATTTACACTGTCTCAAAGCAGCTTTACAGAAGTACAGAAGCAGAAATAAAATGTAAAGTTCAAAATGAAGTTACTACAGTATATATCTCTAACACCTGTCTCTATCCCTAATGAACAAGCTGGAGTTGACAGTGGCAAGGAAAAACTCCCTAAGATGATACGAGAAAGAAACCTTGAGAGGAACCAGACTCAGAAGGGCCTTGTTCACACTGCAAAATGGTTCTGGAATGGTTGGAGGAACATGACAAAGAGTTCAAGGTGTTGACTTAAGAATTTCTGGCATATGCTAGACAAATAAGTCCAATCCATGGAGTTCCCACCTTACACATTGCAGGACATAAAGGATTAGCTGTACATAGTTGTCCTTAAGGCAGCTGTACATATTCTTGTGTCTATGCTGAATTTACAAAAACAGGAATACTAAAGCTAAATAAATTATATAAAGGTGTACTGACCAAAGGTGTGGACTCGTGTAACAACTTGAGTGTAAATCTGAGTTCAGGAGGAGAGAACGAGAGTAGAAAGAGAGTGGAGTATAGGCTGAGAATGAGAAAAACATACTGTACACCAGGTGGTTATGCTCAAGGTGGATGTAGTGGATTAGGGTGTGTGGCAGCTGTGTGCAGGTGGCTCTGGTTCTCAATGTTGAGCTGGAGGCCTGGCTTCCTTTAGGGAATCAGCAGAAAAATAGGGAGAGCAGAATTAATGCCCAGTTTAGACACAGTAGAATATCCTTCGAATTTTGTTCTGCTAGCAGGTTGGTTGAGATGATCAACCATGGGCAGTTGGGCTTGGCCTCACCTTTGATGCAAATGCCAATGTTTTTGTTTTGGGAGCTGGCCATGGAGGTGGTAGATGGTATGGTATGGTATTAGACTTATGGTAGATGTGGCTGCACCCATGTATCAGGAATGGATACTAAAAGATATAATTTTACAATTAAAATTATTTGATATAACAGCTAGGTCCAAATTGGGAAATTTTACATAGCTTACATGCACACATTTTTACACTTTTACCTCAAGATCATTTTACCACTAAACACTATCAGTGATGCTTCATGATGAATCAATTAATGATACAAGTTAGACACTTACACAGCATTATACCTGTAGACGTGTATATCTGTACCACCAAAACTATAGAAGCCTGAGTCAACAGCGCCTGGTGATTTCAAGAGAATATTCCCATTTCTTTTTTAGATAAAGAGAACTGTCGAGTGAATCTCTTATTGTTACTTCTCAGTGAGCGAGATTCTATCTGTTGCTGAAATGTCAAGGCCATAAAGGTGACTTATTAGTTGAGTTAAACAAATCAATTGCAATGACAAGTGTGAATAACAACTATTTAGGTTTGCCAGTACAAAACAACTGTTACTGCACTAGCACAATGTAACCATTCTAGCTGCGTCACAAAAGACATGTAGCTATATATGTGTTTACTAAACACTAATATTCTTTTAGTTTAAATTCAAATAGGCATGGGAAAGAAAAGAATCATTTTAGGGACAACAGTGGTTGTTGGAGTACAAACCTTGAAATGTTATAGTATATGCACAGGCCTTCTCGGCTGATTGCAGCCCCACTGTTTGGCTAGTTCCGTCAGTATGCTCCTCTGGGTGGGGCCGGGAGACTGAGGGGGTGATTTGTTACTCTTCTGGGGGCTTGTCTCAGCCTGCTCATTTCCCTCTGCTGCATATTCCCCCTCCTTCCTAGTGGCATGATGAATAGCTGGCCGCATGCAGGGGAGCAGGCGCACTGCCACCAAGGTTACCGCAACCTGGGCCCTCGTCTGTGGCTACCTGCTTCCAATTAGCGGCCCAGAGAGAGCAGGAGTAGGTGGGGGGAGATTAAGGGGGTTTGTTGGGGCTGGGGGGTTGTCGGTTGGTGAGGGGGCTTTTGGCTAGAGGAAAAAAAGAACCTGGCTCTGTCTTTATGGGCTCTAAATCTGCATGGCAATTTTCAACCCTCTCTCAATCTCTCTTTGATTACCCCACCCCCCGTCCTCCTGGAAAAGGCGGTTTGTGTCGACGTGCGTCTCCTCTGTCACTGATCACTCCTCCTGGCCTGCCTCGGGGAGATTACACTCACCAAGCCATGATTGATCAGGGTAGAGGATGCCATGGACTCTCTCTCTCTCTTTTTCCATGGCTGTGGTGGAAAGGATCATCTAATGGATTTATGAATTGGAGATGCTACAAGAGGGAAAAGGTGAGTGAGAGGGTGAGGAACGGTTTGGCTGTAACAGAAGGGAGAGGTTTCTTTTACTTTCGGCCATTTATTAGCCTGACAAATATGGTGAGAAAGTTAATTTTGGGGAGTACAGTGAATAAGCAAAGCTGCTCGTTGAAGAGAAACAAACACTGGATAACCTTAAGAAGAAAACTCACAGATTCACCAGCAAACATGGTCTGGCACACATTACCTGGCCTCATTTCCCATGCCCTCAGACGGCATGAAAAGGTGCAATCACAAATTGCACTTCACCGATTCACACACGCACTTCAGAAAGCTTTTATGACCCAGAGACCACAGGGCTCCACTTTCTCACAGCCAGCCAATGTCACCTCTTCCTTTTCAGTGTGAGGAACTAATGTGTAAAGTTATATGAATATATTCCTGCCAACAATTAGTGAAGCTTACTGTCATTGCAGACCTCTCTTACTCACTCACACAAATAATAGCACTAAAAGCACATGACTGACTCTCTTGTTCAAACACAAATCTTCTTTATTCTGAATTGCTGGCTAGTCCACTAAAACATTGCCAGGGCTTGCACACTAAAGCTTGAAAGTAGCACTTCACCCACAGAGAAAAGCTGCAGTAAATAGAAGGTGCCAAGGCAAAGTGACAGTAGCTGGTTCAGAGTGGGAGTATGAGAGGCTAGCAGCTTCAGTGGGCAAACTTCTAAAGACAACAAGTGGCCTATTGATAACATATTGCTAATTGATCACAGGAAATTGCTCAGTTACACATGAAATTCTTCCAAGAATTCCTAAAAGTGTAACATCCTTGTAACCCTAGTTGCAAACCCAAAATTGTATGCTAGATGCATCGGGTTAGCATTAATATCATTATTTGTTTTCATTTCTGTTTTCTAATTTAGAGAAAAAATTTTCTCGAGAATGTCATGTTTTAATGTAAATTCAGCCTTGTGGTTTTAATGTTCCAACATGTAGCCGCTTGTCTTAATTTTGTCTTCATAAACAGTTACATGTTCAGATAGTCCTTACACATGGTAATTGTAGTTGTATAGTCAAAAGGTATCTGTTTTCAGGTGCACTTTGGCAGGTGGTCCTTCCTGCACCTTTTATTATATCTCTAGTGCCTTTTTCAACACATTCCCTCTCTCATTCCGGTAAAACATGTCTTATTTTCTTGCCCACTAATTGTGTGTGTGTGTGTGTGTGTGTGTGTGTGTGTGTGTGTGTGTTGTAGCCTTTACTCGTTCACTGACTGCCCAGTGCTACCGCTAATTGCTTTTGACATTGTTTGGCCTCTTGCCGCTCAGTTTAGGACAAACCCCTCATTCATGCAGGGTAGAATGCTCGTTAAGAGGCGCTCGCTTCCCCTCCCTGCCCCTCCTGCCTCCTTAATTAACTGCTAAGGAGCCGCTGAAGCCATGGTGGGAAATTTGCACACAAAGGCCTGTGCACTTTTCCATCTTTCCATCCACCAGTCTGTCTGTCCAGACACCACAGACATTGTTTTAGGACATAGATATGATCTCATTTCTCTCTTGCCTCTGTTTTCTCACCTGTCTTTGTCAGAACTCTGACTCATACACTTATTTGTTTTTCTCTCTTGTTTCTTTCTCTTTTTTTGTGTGTTTACCATAACAGATCAGTGGCACTCCGTTGTTCCTGCCATTCACCCTCTCCCCTTTTTTAGGACATGGCTGTAGGCTACAGCAGGCCAGCTGCACTGACAGGCTTTCAAGAGGCCTTCTGGAGAACACAGTCCGGGAGCAGAAGTGTAAACAGGTGGAGCGCTCCTTTGTAGAGCTCCACAGTTTCCCGTGCCACCACACACTCACACTCAACATTCCTCTATCCTCTGCATGCGTGGTTTGTTGTGGGGGTTTTTGTGGGCCGAAACTTCCCAAAAGCACCCTATTGTGCATGTGCTCCCCCGCTAACAATCAGCCAAGCTCTCCAAGATGCCGTTCACTCCTTCAGTGTTTTGGGAATCGTCCGAGCGGATGGGGGTCTTCTCTGGATCCATGTCACTTTGTTTTTGGCTCCCAGCATTCAGGGGACCTACAAATTCCCACTAACACACACATACACACTCTTTTCAGAATGCTTTTCAGAAGTCCCACCAATATGACTTCACACAGTACATCTAAGCTCCAGAAAACCTTTACAATCTTAATTATCTACAGGTTACAAACACAATACAAATATCCTATTGCATGTTTTACTGTAGGTTTTCCTACTATACAATATTCCATTCATTATTTTTTTGTTACACATGATATATTATGTTCACCAAGCACATTCTAAATGAGTTTTCCTTTTTTGATAGGTTGCATGGATTAATAGTTATGAGGCTCCCTGCAGTCTTATCCATTGTATATTTTTCTATTGTGTTATTACAGACACATTAATAAATCAATAAAAAGAGGAATATGAACTTGAAGTTTGTGCATGTGACCTAGTTGGCTTTGTTTTGTGTAAATGTATGCAATGTTTTTATCTTTGGTGGTATTTCAAGATGCTACCTAAAAGACAATATACTAATGTTGTGAATCTACTGTAATATGAGTGGGTTATATAGATTTAAAATATGGCTTATAAGGAGAGAATATAAAAGAAAAGTATAAAAAGGGAGAATAGAGAAAAACAGAGAGAGGAAGAGAAGACATGAAAGAAGAAAACTTATGTTCGCCTGGGGACTTCACTCTGGCCCATCTGTTGAAATTGCTCCACATATTGTGACCTAGATAATAGAGGAACTTCAGCTTCATTGGTAACACTGGCTCCATGTCTCGGCTTTTGACACATATCGATTTATTTTGTTGGACTAGTTGTCCTAAAATAGCAAGGCTCTGCATAATTTGGAAGTGTGCTTGGTATGTGGTATGTCCTTAATGATACAAGGAAGGGTTAACTCAAAGGCCTTAACAAAAATACCAGTTAAAAATTACACCTCTGTCCAATAAATGCCTTTCTGCGTATATGGCTGGAATAGGCTATCAATCTGCATGAACTAAAACCACACTGCACTGAGGAGAACATGTTCCACACCCTAACTACTATTCCATCATCCACTTTGCTCTCCTCTGCCCTCTCTCTCATCATTCACAATGTTGCCTTTCTTCCTCCTTTCCTTTTTCTGCCTTCTTGTTGATTTGAGGATGAACTGGAGGATGTGCTCCAGGCACGGTCCAAAAGAAAACAGTGCAACGCTGAGAAAGTGATATCTCTGTCTCTATTGAAGCAGCACCTCAGTCTTTGAGGACGCTTATTCAGACCCATCTGACCTTGAAGGCACCCAAGGAAAAAGTGTAGAAGCAGGTCGGTTAAGTAGCAGAGAATTAAGAATGGCCCAGCCTGCACACCCCCATCACTTCGTCCACTTCATAAATGCAGTAAAGAGGCCAGACACATCTCCTAGTGGGCCTATTGTGTCTGTCAATGGTTTGCTTGGAACAGAAAAAAAAATAATTTGGTTCTTTTTTTGGCAACAAGTGCTTTTTCTTGGCCAACTAGAGTTTACTGTTAGGATGGTTTGGAGTGGCCTTCTTTGTATACACACACACACACACACACACACACACACACACACACACGTAAACACACATACACTCTCAGCACTTTTCATTTTTTTAAAAGAATATTTTTTTAAAGGGCATTGATGGAATCTGCATTCATCCTTCCTCCATTTTCATTCCCTTGAACACTGTAATTTACAAATTCCAACACATTGTGCACATCAGCACTATAAATGGATTCAGCTTTAGCTTTGAATCACTGATTCACTCTTTTACAGTGTAATATAAAAGACCTTTGACATGGTTGTACAAGGTCATATTTAATTTGAATTTCACATCCTCCTCTCCTCCAGACCTTTATCCCTGAGGGTCAGGCTTGGGACAATCACAATGTGTCCCCCGGCTTTCCTTCACGATATTCCCCAGGTGCTTTCCTTTCTCTTCTGAGTACACAGTGCCTGTCCTTGTAGTTCTTATTTAGCATAATTACTGCAATTAGGAACACCTTTCCAATCAGAGGCACTTCTCAGAGGCCATCGCCTGCCACCACTCCAACACGGAAGTACAAGAGATCCAGCCTTAATCATGGTGCCCTTCCCCACCTTCCCTTTGTCAGCTTTGGTGTAGTAGCATTAAATTTTAAGCGTGAATGTGATTATCGTGCGGCATTCATTTTTAATGGGCTTTGCCACTATGTGTTTTAGCATGCAGCAAAGCCCTGCCTTCAGCTGAGTCAGCACCATTTTCTGCTGATGGTGCATATATTCGCATATATATCCGTGCACTGCTTATTTCTCTCTCTCTCACTTTTTTTTATCATGCCCACTCCTTCTATTTTTCTTGAGTTTTTTTTTCATCTAGCTCATAGCGAAGGAAGGCTAAGACGACTTCAAGCATTCCTCATGTTTGTTGTTGAAATGGGGTGATGATCCACACAAAGAAGCCGCTCTCAGCAGTTGCACTAATGGCTCAGTTGCAGCTTCATTGAGAAAAGCATTAACTCCAAAATGATCACGCATACATTCTCGTTTTCTCAAAATGTGCAAAATGTTCTCCTCAATTCCTAAACTATACCAAATGTTATAACAAGAGCAGTAATCTGGTTGAATAGGGTTTAAATCCACATCCAAAATGTACCTGATCTGATCTATTGACAACTGGATAGAATCATATTTGATGTGGGATTTACAAAAATTGTGCAGCAATAATCAAGAGAAATATTAAAAAGAGACCTATTCTTCCCATGGCACTGTGAGCCAAAATAAAGATACGGCTCAATGTGATGGAGGAAATGTGATATAAGCTCAGGGGCAGAGCTGGTATGTATGCGGGCCAGTTCCAAAATCAATAATGCGTTATTAACTGTGAGGGCATGGAAAAGATAGGTGAACCTTAATACTCTTATGATATATTCATAATAACAATATTGAGATTTATAAATAAAGGCAGTGAGGAAGAATCTAGGGGAGTGCATTTCAGCTAGCTTTATTAGCTGCCAGTCTCCTTGCCAATATGTGTCTTGACTCTGCGCCCGAAATGGTAACTGTCCGACGTCAGATCAAATTAAAAAGACTGACAGGCAATAAGAAATTGGTAAAGTTAAATGTGTTTCCCTTTGCAACCCTTTACATACAGTGTTGGATGGAAAATCCAGATATTTTCTTTTTTCTTCCCTTTTTTATTATTTTATTAAAGCCATGCACATTTCCCCCCTTCCCTCCCTTTAGATCTTGATAAGCCATGACAATGACACAGAAGGCCCAAGGACACACTGCCACTTTTCTCTCGCCATTCACATCTTAGATTCTTCAAACAATATACACAGATATTATTAGAGGTTACAAATATATTAGATGTTATAGACTTTTGTCACAACAGAGAAAAACACTATTCCATTAATACTCATTTTATATTTTACATAAAATGTTTTTTTTTCCAGCTTTAGGTCTTGGTAACTTTCATGAAAAATAAAAAAAATATATTAATATATATATATATATATATATATATATATATATATATATATATATATATATATATATATATATATGTGTGTGTGTGTGTGTGTGTGTAGTAAAATAGATTAATAAATATATATATATATATATATATATATATATATATATATATATATATATATATATATATATGTGTGTGTGTGTGTGTGTGTGTGTGTGTGTGTGTGTGTGTGTGTGTGTGTGCATGTGTGTGTGCTTAAGAAATTAGATTGAGATTAATATTAAATGTTCTGCAATAAAGCCATTTTTGCCTTTTTGCAAGAGATTGTAATGTATCAGAGTGTCCAATTTACATGTATTTGGACATTGTTGTGACACGCCACATATTTAATGATAACACACACGCATGCTGGTAAAAAAGTGTTAATTGTTAGTTTATAACAGCTAGCACCTGATTCATACTCAGTTAAATGTGTTAACCCTATGGCTGTTTTCAGTATTCAAAAACAAGCTTTTGTCTTGTATTAGTGAGCCAGAAAACATTTGATAAATTTGAACAGTGATGATTTTTTTCTTTAGAACTGATAGAGTGTAAATTGTATTTGTTAAAAATAAAAGAAAATCAGTCATTTATTAGCCTAAGTAATGTAGTAAGTTCAGGAGGTGAGTGGTGAAAATAAGGTAATAGTAAAAGTTTGATTAATTCTGCTTAAATTAGTATTTGTTTTCAGTCATTGCTTATGACAGCACAAATGTAAGTCACCGCCTGAAACAAACCCCAGACTCTGGTTTCTTGTATAAATTAAGAATAGTAGGCTGTCAGTTTAGTCTATCTTTAAAATGCAGTCCTGATGAAAGTCTGGAAGTCTGATGATTTCAGGATAAAAGATAAAACAATTAAAGTAGGTTGCCATTCACAATAATAACCTAAATCTTGTGTAATTTATTCTAACTGCTAAATATAAAAACAGTTTAGTCAATGCAGTACTGAGAAATGTGCTTTCCTTTTTAGAAAAAGAAAATAAAGATATGTTTAGAATGCAGTTTGTAATATGTAAGTGTTTTGGTAAATAGACTTCATAAGTCATGCATTTTAAGCACTATATTGATAATATATGAATTTGCCAGTTTCCTAATTTCAGGCTTCTGTTTACATTTCTCTTTGTCAGAAATGAGCTATACATCCTCGTCTATAAAAGTAAACATAGTCTCAAAATAAAGGGTGTGGTTGATGGTGAAAGGGCAAAGCTTGGTAATTCAGTTCATACAGGGATTAAAAAGGTTTGAAAATGACAAATTCCTCCTTAAATGTTGCCACATGCTAAGGCTTAATTATAATAATTGGAATGTAAAATAATTAGAATAGTGGGATTAAAAAACACTTAGGACTCAGGAAGCTGCAGAAGCTCATTGTGGTTCACATGGCGGTTACAGCTGCTGGTAAATGGAGAGAGAGAAGCAGTCTTTGCCAATTGCAGGCCACTGGAGAGGAGGAAGCTGTGCCAAGCTGATGCCCCGTTACTTCAGCAACACAGCGATAGCCTCAGGCACTTACAGGCCTCAATGAGGCATGTGTGTGGTGTTCGGGGGGTGCTGAGAGAGGATGTTGGCATGGCCTCCGAGCTCTGGCAACGTGCTGGCCTGTGACTGTTCATCCCAAAGGGTCAGAGAGAAAGGCCGCGGTGCCTGATGCTGCCACAAGAAGGGCATCTGACTCCTGTCACCGTGCCCAGTGCCCAGGCATGCAGCTCCAGTCTGGCACGGGCCACTGGCAACCAGTAAAGTTGGCACTCGGGCCATGTAACATTCTTCTACATGCCATGGGGCTGTTCAGCCGAAACATATTTGGCAGGGATTCTGGCCTCCTGTGACCCATTGTTGTTTCAGGCAGTCCCACATTCCCAGATCATTAAATCAGCTCAACTGGTCCATTTTCAGTCCCTTATTCATTTGAGGAATGTGTTTTTCCTTACTTGTTGCTGTAAAGACAATACAAAGTTTCCTATTGTAACCAATCCAGTCTACATGCACACACACCATCACATCTATCCAAATCTATATCATGTATTTTCTCATTCAACTGTATATGTAGTGCTCAGGTATAAAGTGAGCTCTTTTACCCATTATAAAATGTCAGCACCTGATCTATCCCATGAAGCAGTCTAGCCTTAAAAGGTAAGCATCATGCTGTCTAAGAAAAAAATAAAAAAGATGGAACAGAGGTCCTTGTGAGAGTGTGTGTGTGTGTGTGTGTGTGTGTGTGTGTGTGCATACACAGAGATGGATCACCAGAGCTTGTATCTTCTCCGCGGCCATGCCGAGCAGTGCATCAGCAGCGAGCCCATTTACATTAGGGAGATTTAAGCTGTCTGAGGCGATGGTGACAAGTCAAGGTGTTTCACTTTAATTACACACAGCAAGGTCACCTCCTTCCACACTCACCCTCACACATGATGGGGCAGTGAGAGAGAGCAGGACAGGGGAAGGAGGGAGAAAAGATAAAAGAGAAAGCTGCAGAAAATAAGAAGAAAATTATGTGTGAGGCAGGGAGCTCATTCATGTATTTCAAATGTTCAAATATTGGTGTTAGCATTTAAAGCATTTCCTGTTGCTCACATAACTGGCCTAACTACAATTAACAGTACAATGTTCTACACTTTTACACGTGTAGGAACATGCTGTTCAACACATCGGTCTCTATAGAGATCATCATACCTGATAAAATAAACATGACTGTTTTTTTACTTCTTTTCATGGTGATGCTAGTGGCTGTAACATAATATGTGATGTGTATGCTGGTGAAGCAGGTATTTGCCACCTAGCCTCTGGCACCATGATGTGAAGCAAAACGCAAGTGTGTGAAGTTTAGCAGATTTTCATCGTTTCCTGGTTTGATTTCAGATTCCTTTCCTGGTTCCCTGGCTTCTACCTCCACCCCAAAAACATGACACAAGGTGCACTGGATGTTTGAAATTGCTTCTAAAGCTGTGCTCAAACGTTTGCATACCTTGGGAGAATTTACAAGATGTGTACCATTTATTAAAGAAAACATGAGTGAGAAAGCAAAACAAATGTAATTTATTTCTTATACGACTCAAGTTTGTATTGCGTAATGCCTGCTTTAGCATCAGTGATGGCATGCAGTCTTTTGTAATAATTGTGCATGATGTCCTTAATTCTTTCAGTGGTATAGCTGCCCATTCTTCTTGGTAAATTGCCTACTTTTCCTGTAAATATTTTGGTTGTCTTAAACAAACTGCACGTTTGAGTGCAGTGCTATTGAGGTCAGGAGACTGTGATGGCCAATCTAAACCTTTTTCTGCTGTAGCCAGTGGAGGGTAAACATGTGCTTTGGGTTATCGTCATGTCGGAAAATTAAAGAGTGTCCCATACATAGCTTTCATGCTGTAGAATGCTCCAAAGCACCAAAACATCCACCACTGTGCTTTACATTTGATTTCTCTTCAACTATAGCATTTATGGTTGTGGTTATAAAGTAAAATTTTAGTCTCATCACACCAAATGACTGTGCTCCAGAAGCTGTGAGGCTTGTCTAGGTGTTGTCTGGTGTACTGAAAGCAGGCCTTTTTGTAGCACGGGTGCAGTATCGGCTTTCTCCTGGCAACTCGAACATGCAGGTCATTTGTGTTCACGTACCTCCTTTTTGTGCTCCATGAAACAACACCACTTTTTTTCCAGAGCAGACTGTATTTCTCTAAAGTTGTTTGTGGGTTTTTCTTTGTGTCCCGAACAATTCTATTTTCCACCTCTTTATCAGAGTTTGAACAGTACTGACTGTCATTTTCAAGTGTTGAGATCTTTTTATATCCTTTCCTGCTTTATAAAGTTCAACTACCTTATTATGCAGGTCCATTGGCAGTTCTTTTGTCTTCCCTGTGGTGCAGTATCCAGCCAAGTCAGTGCATCACCTCATGAGCTGAGAAACTCACTGACTATTTATGCACAGACACTAATTACAATTACAATGAGTCACAGGTGTAGAAACATCCCTTTAATAGCCATTTAAACCTCTGTGTGTCAACCTGTGTGCTTATAATTTGGCCAAACATTCAAGGATATGGAAACTTTTGATCAGGGTCGTTTTAGTGATTTCAGTTATCATTAGGTTTTATAAAGTAGTAAAACAACTAAGTGATAATTAATGACCATTAATTAATAATCGTAATTAGTAAAAAAAAATAGTAGATAATTAGTGACCACTATCCTTAAAGAAGAAACAAAAATTTTGCATTATCAGTCATATTTCCTAAATAAATGTCAATGTTTTACAATTTCTTTCAGGGTATGCAAACTGTAATTTTATAATTACAGTAAAACTGTAATATTACAATTTTAAGTTTGCAAGTTTAATATACAAACTTGTGTGTTTGTACATTGTGCATTTGGTACATCACAACCCATGTCAGGATGCTGAAGATGAATGAGCAAATGAACATATAAATGAATAAATGAATGAACAAACAATGGAACGAACGAATGAATGAATGAATGAATATAGTGTATAAGCTGTGATATGTGTCTTCTTTCTTGTCAACTCTACTTGTTTCTTTAGTGAATTAAGTGTCCATGACAGAAACAGAGTTAACACACTAATTCGGAGGTGTTAGAGGTGTGAGAGATGTGACCTTCAGTGGCCCTGTGTGAGCTGCAGTGTACTCTACTGATGAAAACTGTCAGAGCCCTGACTTCAAGGACTGTGTCTATCTCTCTCTTTTGCTCTATCTCTCTCTCTCTCTTTCACACCAACATGTCAATTAAGAGCAGATCTTCTGAGAAAGTTAGGAGTTTAGCCAGACTTTTTCACATCTGTCACCAAACCTATCATCACTAGGTAATCAGACCAGCTTCATTGTGTAAATACTCTCCCCAACACCACAGCTTTACACCGCAGCTAAAATGCCTCCAGATGTAAGCAAGAGTGAGAGGCATCAAATCCAGGCCTACGCACACATAAGCACACGCTCAAACACACAGCTAAAATTCCCCATGATGATATACATTTCACACATCCAGAGAGATGGCAAGCTGTCAGTTAAAAACAGCCATGTCTGTCTTATCAGCATCATAGCTTCAGCACAGAAAGCCATGGTCAAATTAAAAAGAGGATGGCAAAAGGAAGGGAGAGAAAAAAAAAGAGGGAAGTGCCTTCTGGGGAAGTTTTTTTAAGGGGGATGAAAAAGAAAAGAAAAACCTACTGAGTTGGCAGCAGTTCAAAGAAGGAGGATCCCCATGCCTCTTACAGCCCAAATGGCAGTTTTTGGCACTGCTGCAAAACATACAAAGCCTTGTGGCAAAACTGTACCACATACTCGCACAGCAGAGAAAAAGAAAACAGGGCCATTTCAAAGCAATAATGTCTACCTTCTTAGACAATTTAAGGAAATTTGAGAAATGAATGGTCCCATTTTATTATTAAGGGTCTCAAACACCTGTGTAGTTACATATAAACTATATAGTAGTTAAAATGTAATAACTCGGAAGGACTCTCTCTTTCACACACACACACACACACACACACACACACACACACACACACACACACACACACACACACACACACACACACTGTCTCTTCCTGTCTTTTGTATTACCTGCAGGTTTTCTGGTTCTGCTTGTATTTATATACTAGCCACACAAGAAATGCACAGTTTTAAAGTTTTGACACTTTAACTATACGCCCATCTTATATTTATGTTATACTTTATGTGTAGTCGAGTATATGTTTTTAAAATAGCATGCAGTTCTAAACCAAATATAGATATATAAAGAGACACATAATGAAATATATTGTAATATATATATATAATATATCTAAATAATTCACAACTAAAATAAACTAAAATTTGACTTAATGTATATACCTACATTACATTCATGCATTACAGTGCATGATATTCTCGGCACGGTACACAACCAGTGTGTTACACACACTGTCATTTATGTCTAATTCCTTTAAATAAAATTATTTAAATAGTTAAGCAAACAAACCATCTATAGATCAACAACCTGGTTATTTAGGATATTCCTTATACTGACCTTTTCACTAGAATATCCAGTTAATTATAAATTCCTATACACAAACAGATAAAATTGCACACATTCATACAGTGCAATATGTTTTTATTCATTCACTAGATATATATTTGAATTAGTTATATTATATAAGTTTTATTTAGTTACATTTCAATTAATATATATGTATTTTTCTTATTTACCTGGTACTTTTCACTTTCTTCTCTTTATTTACATGACAAAGCCCCACAGTAACTGCAATCCCAATTGCTATGAAATTGTTCCTACACAACATGTCTATGCAAGTACCCACAGACACACATACGCACATACACACGCATACATCATTGCATAGATGTTGTTAAGCTGATTTATGCATTCACTTCTGACAGTAGAACGGCAACTGTGACCTCAGGTCTAAAGCAAGGCCAGAGAGTTCATCATTTTGATCTGCAGCCTGAGCCAAGTTCACAGCTAAACCCACAGCACTGCAAAAATAATGGCACCCTGCTAGACGTGTGAATATGGGATTGTGATCCAAGGAGACATGCAAGACCCAAATGAAGGGCTGGGTTTTGACTCTGATGCAAGTTGGAGTTGGTCAGATATGAAGCTTGTGGTACAAAGAGAGTCATGTACATTAACACAAGAGCATACTGGATGCATTGTGCTGCTTTTGTGGTGCTACATGATATGTTCACTACAACTGGGCTTCTTTTTCATTACCAGGTTTATTTCTGTCACTGTATGGCTCCATGTATGTGGACACCTGAGCATCACATCTTTATGTGGTTCTTCCCCAAACCTGGAAGCACACTATTGTAAAGAATGTTTTTGTATGCTGTAGCATTAAGATTTCCCTTCACTGAACTAAGACTAAGATGTTCTAGCTTTACAGTGCCCTTGTGCAATGAGCAAGGTCTGTGGAGACATAGTTCCCTAAACTCACATGGTTGAGTTTTTCAGATGTCACAAAGAACAAAAAACTGTAGGAGCAGGCAGGAGTGGACAACATTTCTGCAAAAGTAGGTGAGATCGGTCAGTACATGTGAAAGAGATAGATGGACTTGATCAGGTCTCTCTAAGGGAATGAGCAGGATTGGTCAGAACTGTCTGACAGCGTGCAGGAGATTAGTCAGGACTATCTGATGTTGCTGATGAGGTTAATCAGGTCTTTCTGAAAGAGTGGAAGGGACTAGTCAGGAACGTCAGAAGGAGAGGGTGGGATTAGTTAGGAATGTGGGAACAAGCAGGATTGGCAACACCATTTGTAGAAAAAGGTAGGATTGGGGAACTGGCTGTTATTGGTCAGGACTCTATGCCCAGCTTACTCTACATCCATGTTTCATTATTTGTGAGTCCCATTTTGGTAGATCATGATTTTTTTTTTTTTTACTAATCTCAGAAATAATATATTTTAACTGCAAATTTGTCTTTATGTTCTTATAATTGAGTGTTTAATTACTTTATCATTACTAAACATATATTGTCAATATTAGATATTAATGTTGATCTACAGATAGCTTGAAATAAAACAAAATAGCAAAAATGTATTCTCTTAATAATTGCATACAGACTGTAGGATCCACGAACAAGCCACTAATGCAGATCTTCTGGTTAGACAGAAGGGGGTGTAGGGGGAGGCATGTGGGTCATATTGGGGAATGAGACAGCAGGGTATAGAGCTCCATGAGGCACGCACATAGTCACCAGACTCCTTTCCCAGTACCTCACGCTACCATTCAGTTGCAAACAATGACCCGAATCAGATGACAGATGACACGTCAGGGTGAGTGAGGACTACACAGAAGATCTCGGCTGGCCCATCTGTCAGAGAGCAAGCCAGAGAGCATTTAAAGAAAGAACACACACACACACACACACACACACACACACAAAATTTACCATTGGAAATAGTATACAGATACTCTGTTTATAATTAATGCCATACTCAAGCACTATTGGAACCCTATCATACAAAATGCACCCTTAGTAAAATCACTTTTGTCTCTTTGCTCCCAGAAAAGATCCACAGATTTAGTTACACAGATTAGATCAATAAGAGCACAGCAAGACTAAACAGTTGAAAAACAGATTTTTCTTTCATACATGGTGAACAAAGCTGCAATGAGCTGATTCTTGAGATGGGTTCACTCCATAGATGGTTTTAGTCAAATCACTCTGGATTAGGACTTCATTCTGAGAGCACACAGCTGCCAGAAGCTCCATGGGATAAAATCTGCAACTTTCAAAATGGCTTTATTTCCTAATACTTCCAATTAAAGCCTTTTTTCCTCTCTCTCGATCCAGTTCTTCACTAATTACATAATGGCAGGTGGAATGTCATAGCAGGGTGTAATGCAGCTAAGTCCTGGCTGCTGTTTTAATGCCTTTCTAATTGGAGCCCACTTTTCAGCACAGTGGCATGTGAAAGGCAAACAGAAATGATTTGTAAAATAATGAATGCGGAACTAATAACTAGCCCTCGTCCTAATGCAGGGCTTTTTGTGAGGTGGAAAAAAAAGTGCAAATCGTAATTGGGTTTACCTCAAAAAGACATTTTAAACTCATCATTTCATTTCACAAGCTTTTTATGTCACATTTTGTCGGGAGAAAAAAGATTGCAAGAGTGTGTTTTCTCATCCATTCCCGAGGTTAATGGTCAAGTTTGAGCTTTTAAAACATAGTGAAACCCCGCTGAAAGGATTTGGGTTAATTAATTGTAAAGCATTATTTTCTTCCCTTAGTTCACTGGATGTCTTTTCGAAATATATTTTTACCCATGTCACACAAACAAAATATTATTCCTGATGTGAACCTCTTTCATAAGCAGTGCTATACATGTACACTGGTTAACTAATGGATTACAAAACATTTACCTGTCTGCAGCTGTTGTTATAATCAAATATATTCAGTCCCTGGTACATACGCTTTTAAGGCAAGTTCCCTTTTGCATTTGCAATATAACATCTGTAGTAATGGTTACAATAAATCTTTTATTTATTGAATACTTTGTTCTAAAATAGGATGCTTTGACCATATATGAAAATTCATGGTTCTGTGTTTTTTACTTTACTTCTTACCAATTCATTCCATGTGTAGCATGCGGATATTTTCATTTTTTGATATTTAGGACTATACTGACGGTATATGAGAATAAAGAATATGTCTGATATGAAACAGTTAATACAGTACCACCAAAGCTGAATATTCATTTTTATTACTGCATATAAAATATTTGTGTCTGACATGATCATTTATTCACCTTCACTGAGCACTTTTTCCTAGTCAGGGGTATAGTGGATTCAAATACAATCCCTGGAACCCTGGGAATGAGGCAGGAATACAGCCTGCACACACTCACACCTAGGAACAGTTTAGAGTGGCCAATTCATCAGTACTGAGAACCCACACAGACGCATTCATAGGAACGGTGGAGCTGTGAGGCTGCAAAACTACTCACTGTGCCACTTTGCCTTATTGAAATAGTTTTATATTTTATTTGGTGTATTTTGTTACCACAAATATAACTAACTAACCTGCCATAAACAGTCCAACCTGCTTACCTACAACTTCCAAGTCAATTTTTATGAGTACATTATCAAAGACCCCTGACAAAATCTGATGTATTGAGTGGATCAATACAGACCCAGGCAAATTCCAAGCTGAACGATGTAAAGCATGGCATAAACATAGCAGCACTACTTTCCTCATTGTGAAATAAGTGAATAGTTATGCTCACGTCAGCAAAAACATGGTTCAGTGCGTTAAAGGCTATATGCTGCCGCTGCCTGGAATTTAGGCCTTGATAATCTGTGCACAGTAGAGAGAGGTTGTGCTCCGAGTTGACCACCACTGTGAAGCAGAGCAACATCCACAGGCAGTTTAAAGCCAACATTACTGGTCTGACCTACGGGTCCTGTTGAATTACTGTCAGAGGGTGATAACACCTCTTTTATCTTAACACCTTGCACCTCCCCTCAGGCCTGGGTTAAGCACCTGCACGCCCAGCATATATCATAACATAATGGTAAAAGCTGAAAAGTTATCTTCTTGCAGGCAAGACATGGCGAGTTATACAAATCAGCCTCAGTCCTTCTCAGCTGCCACAGACATGGATAGAGTGTATACGAATAGTCATCTTACACTTTTCCCCTCATTTCCCCCTGCATGTTTATGAAATATTGCCTTGACACTGAGAAAATATGCCCGAGGTAAAGTGGCGTGTTTTGTCTAATGTTCCTACATACCATAGAAATGCTAATAGAGAAAAAACAAACCATGTGTACTCTTGAAAAATCCCTAAGAAATGTATTCAGGCATCATTTGTCATTTTACCTTTGGAAAACGGATCAGAGCAATATTAATCTGAATTATTATTTACATAATAGTTGTTTAGTGCATTAGACATGCCTTGCAGTTGCATGCTGATTAAACACAACAGTCAGCCTAGTTATGTTCTATAGGTTCAGTTATACTCTCTTAAATGGGAGCATGGCTCTACCTTATATGGCTATAAGGATCTCATTCCATGCACAATGCTGTTTGATGGGATATGCTCCAGAATGAACACCTAGTGACGGAGGTTATTTGGGCTTTGTATTTCCTGCAGCTAGCACGCGGTGGACTGCAGCCATATCCGAGTCAGGCAGAGTGCATCAACCTCTTCACACCTGCCCCAAACTCAGCCTCTGCCAGGCACTGATCTGCTCCCACAGGAACTCACTTTCACAGCCAGAAACACTTCACTCCAACATACAACCTGTAAAAACTGAGAGTACTGATTTAAGTACAGAGCTCTTCTCTCCATACTCATACTGCTCTCTGCATGCAAATTGAGAACGATCCAGAAATAGCACTTTATCAAAATAGAAGTTGCCCCAGGACTCAAAATTTTAATTCTTTGCCTAATGTTACCATGACTAATGCTACTATACCAGCGTCTTAGTTATCCTGCCAAACATCTGCCGCTCTCCTATTTCACTACTTTTAAAGCTAATTTGGGACACCACCTTTTCTTGAAGATCGCAGCTCTCTACTTACTTTTGCTTGCATGATCAAAAAAGGAATAAAGTCTGTGGTAAAAATTTGGGTGACTGATGAGCAGCAGTGTGACATTAGGGGACATTCAGAATGGCAGCAATGCACGCTCCAGCTGGCTGACTGCCATTGCCAACTGTTCGTGTATGTTTGTAGTTTGCTGGAACATGCCAGAAGAGACCTGCACCAGAGTACCTGCAGTCTAACCAGCACAGAGGTCCAATCAAACATTAATATAATATTTACTGAGGGACTGTCATGGCAGATATATGAGTGGAGACATAGGGCTAGATGGATGAAAACATATTTATTTTTTAATTATTTGTATGAGCATGTACTGTACACACAAAATCTGGTATTCATAAAAATTCCATCATTCTGGAAAAATACGTTTGTATCCTACTCATGCATTTGAGTGTAAATTTCCGTGTAAGAAGACAAATCTCAAATGATCATCTTCAAATCCTAGAAGTAAATGAGATACTCAACTTTAATATGCATATCATGCTGTACCGTTTAAAAAGCTTTTTCCACAGCATCTTCTTTTATTGTTGTTGCGCAACACTTTATTAGAGCCAACACTGAGTGACTGAAAGTGATCGATCTGCTATGCAAACTAATTTGCAGCATAATTTCTAGTGTGCTATTAGTATGACACTTCTGGCATTCCCAACACACTATTGGGGCACATTGGTGCAGTCTGGTCAGCAGTCACCGTGACATTGTGTATTGAATAGAAAAGTGATTTCCCAGCATGATGTGCCTGGTGTCCATGATCATCTGAGTACAGTACAGTATGTATACATCTTTTTTCTGCATGCATTTCAAACCATTTTCTCTGTACATTTGGATTTTCAAAGATTTCACAGATGTTGGCCATTCAGATGTTGTTAAATATTGTATATTTTTATTATTAAAAAATACAATACACAAATCAAAATAGCTTTCACTTCTAACTCTAAGAAATTGCTTGTCATTTGTGCCTTTTGTGGACTTTAATGGGCAGCACCATAACCATATGCAAATACTGTATATCTGTATATACTGTATATCATATATGTTTCATTTATTTATCACATTTTTGAGACCCAAGCTTGCTTGACAAATTCAAAAGGTGTAGGAAAAGAGGAATGTTGTGTAAAGATGAAATTTTTCAGCTGAGATTTTAAAAAATCAAAAGCAAAGCAGTCAGACAAATTGATGTAGAACATTTCACAGTTTAGGGGCCATGGCAATAAAAGACCTGCCATCCATTGAGAATAGCCTGGTGTGTGGAACTGCAAGTGGACCTGAGGCTGAGACATTGGATGTAAGAAATTTTAATATTAAAGGAATATTTCAATATATAAATAATGTTCCATAATAATTTCCATCTTTGTACAGTTCTTTGAATCCCAGTAGACCTCAACTTTACAAAGGTAAAATCTTTTTCACATTTGGGTGGCTGCAGCTGGCATTTCTAT
Source organism: Tachysurus vachellii (assembly GCF_030014155.1). Lineage (NCBI taxonomy): Eukaryota > Metazoa > Chordata > Actinopteri > Siluriformes > Bagridae > Tachysurus > Tachysurus vachellii. The sequence goes on along the minus strand of NC_083464.1, from coordinate 14,430,962 downwards.
CACAGTGTGAATATAAAACCAAATGTAAATGCAGGGTCATTTATTAGTTATTTATTACAAAATTCATCATTAAAATACAGAGTGTGAAATCAATATAATAATCAGGACCATGCCTTGTGTTGTTGAATGTTTTACTGCAGATTTCACCGTGCAGTATGTTTAAAAGTCCATGACTGAAACTGTCAATCAATTAAAAGTATGAGATGTGCCAAAACTGAGAATCAGTACTTGACATGGAACAAGGAGCAGTAGAATGATATTTCCACACATTTCCAGAGCAGCTCATTAGTTTATGTTGCTGGTGGTGGCCACATGAAATATTGACGTTTGTTTCCATTACAGCACTAGAAGCAGGGTGGACTGCTTGTCGCGTCATGACAATGGCTCCATATCAAACCATGTGCAGGTTGAAAGCAGAGTGTGAGAAGTGATGGAAGCTTGTCACATTGGAGTGAATCAAAGAGAATGATTTCCAGGGCTTCTGCTATCACTGAGGTGAGTGGCGGATGAATGTTTAATGATTCCACCATCCTCTTCGCTTGAGCCCACACACAGACAGTAAGAAAGATACAGTTCGAGGCAGAGTGAGGTGCTGATAGGCATGCATGAGACAATGAGGAGTTCTATCATGCGCGCACACACACACAGAGAACACACATCATTCAGAGGAGGGGATGTATGGGGATACAGGCTGTCAGCTGAAGAGATGAGTGCTGACAATCAGGCAGTTGGAAAACAATGTTTCCTGTCACTGCTCCCTCTAATCACATCACTATGGTTTTAGTTAAAGTGAGCTCCCCTCCTGCGCTCTGACACTCAAACCGCTGTTCAAAAAGCACCTTGCTCTGCATGAAAGGGAGTGGGTCAGGCAATGCTGACACAGCTAGGTAAGTCAAAATGAAACAACTCTGTTTCTACACAGCTATGGAAGTATAAGGGAGAGTGGTAAAAGAGGAGAGACTTGGGAAGTGGGGGCAGGAAACAGGAAGAGAGAGAGAGAGAGAGAGAGAGAGAGAGAGAGAGAGACAGATCAAGTAAGAGCCAGAGAGAGAGAGACAGTAAGCAGCCAGAGCTGTTTATGAGAGCAGATAGTGCCTGTCAGAACACATTGCCGTCTCCTAATTGGGTCATTTTTGATATGAGAAGGATGGTGCCAGCGGACTGACGGGAGCAACTGGGGAGCCAAGAGCCCATGAGGCCCCTCTGGCGTAGTATCAAAGCAGGCACGAATGCCACCTGCAGACAATCTGGCACAGGCTGGGCACTTCTAGGCACACGAGTGTCAGAATACAGGCCCAGAACCTCTGCTTGAGCCAGGAGGGTGTAATTGCTACATGGGCATTTCTGAGCATGTTTCAAAGATGGAGACTTAATCCATATGTGTAGTATGAAATTGGCAGTTTTGTACCCACTTTTCCCTCCCTAAATGGTTCCCAAAGTAGCTTCATCCTCCATGCTTCTCTCTCTCTCTCTCTCTCTCTCTCATTTTACAAGTTCTTTCATTTCATACTGCCACACATTGCCCCAGGAATGACCAAGCTTTTTAAACAGTAAAGGATAACAAGGATCTATAATCTTTAGTTCCTGCTTCCTTTGACAGGATTTTTTCTTGTGTCTGTGTGTGTGTGTATGTGTGTGTGTGTGTGTGTGTGTGTGTGTGTGTGTGTACGTAATGTAGGAAGGGTGTCTAAAGCAGTGCATCTCAAGCAGCCTTCAGGATATGAATGCTATCATCCTCTCTGCATGCCTCCGTCCTCAGTAATGTTAAAATGCCACAAAGGAGAACAAGCTTCTACTTCTCACACACTTGCTTGATTGTTTGCTTGCTTGTTTGTTTGCATGGTTCCATTTCCCATTGGAGCCTGGCTCTGGCACCAAACTGAACCCACTCCAGATGTCTAATATCTGAAGGCCAAAATCCAGAGCTCAAACAAAACAGCTTCACAGCACTCACACTCCCTTCTAACATCCGAAACTTTTAAATCTGTGGAGGATCTATGAGAAGTTGGTCCATGGCCTGAGGTTGAGGTGGACCAGCAAAGCAGCAGACAAAGTTCAAGTCCTTTTCACATCCCAAGATGGATCACATTCAGACCACATGCATAAAACATAAAGATCTGGTGGAGCTCTTTATAAGAACAACAGAGAGGTGGAGAAAACCCATAGGATGTTTTTCTTTTCTTAAATCCCCTTATGCTGTTTTGGCTAACTTGAACCACTTATACACAAAGGACAGGAGGGTAAAAATAAAGGAAAAAAGAAGGAATAAATAGGCACTGCAAAGCTAGTCCAGCTGAAAGAAATCCTAAAGGAGGCCTGTGTGTGCCTATGTGTGTTTCTGTGTGTGTGTGAGTGTGTTTCTGTGTGTGTTTCTGTTTCCATGCATGTTCAAAGTGTGTATATTTGGAGGACTCTAAATGTATTGGATATAGCAGTCCTTTGTGTTTCATGGCAAAAAAGCAGACTCGGTGACAGTAGAAGCGGTGCACCTGTTCAAAGAGGCCTTAAAACACCACTGAAAATCTTTTCAGTCTCTATTAGGGAAGGAGTCTGGGGAAGCATCCTGCCTAGAGGACATCCTCCGAAAGCTCTCTGTCCCCTTTCATCACCTCTGAACTGCAAACTTGCATGTACCCACACACACAAACACAAACACACTCACACTCACACACACACACACACACACACACACACACACACACACACACACACACACACACACACACACACACAGATATGCCTTCTAAATACATAACAGAAGGTCCTCTTCTCTCAAATACATTCACAGTAAATGGCCAATGTAATTTTCTAAAAAAAAACAACCCTGAAATAGTTTCCATTAAATCTACAGAATTGCAGTCCTAGAATTATATGCGGAACAAGAAACATATATGCTGGGTAGAAACAATCTGAGCAAAGGAACATATAAAGGAACATGTAAATACTGACCATATTCCCAACCCCCTCTACTTCCACTTTCCCAGTTTCCAACTCCCATTTTTTCCCTTTCTCCCTGATCTCCCACACCCTGAATCAGAAGACCTGATGTCACACTCGCTGTCAGAGGGTGGAGTAGAAGAGAAGCGCTGGACCAGGCCTCCTGTACCAATTAATGAGGGATCTGAGGGAAACAGAGAGAGAAGGACAGAGAAAGAGAGTGAAAGAGAGAGACAGGAGTTACACTATTTGCCTAAAGGTATCTGCAATCGTTCTAGGAGTATTGCATCATCCTCCTGTGTTCCGCTCCAGCATTACACCTCACTGGCAGGATTGTGGTAAACACCTCATATGATCGACCCTGACCTTGTGGCTACATTGTTGTCACGGCTAACTATTCTTCCACACAGAGAGTCCTGTCTGAATTCCATCCCATTGTTATAGTTGTTGCCAGATACATACAGCGCAAATCAAATTCAAGTTCTTTATCGTAGCGAGTAAAAACTGATTCACAAGTTGATAATTACACTGTCATAGGCTCTGCTCTTTGTTCCGTTCTCCTCGTTTGATATGAAGAAAGGTCTTCTTTGGGGCTTGCATAATGGGGAGAGGAGAAGCTGCCACTTCTTGGTGTAAAGGTGGTAGCTGTCAACACTAGTTTGGAGTGAGGTGTTTGAGTAGGGGCAAGACAGACACAGTTCACAGCATTCAGTAAACGTGGCCTGTCATCACCCTCACTATCCGTCCCTTTCGAATAACACTGTTTCTGTGACAAAACTTCATCATCGCTCCCTCATCACTGTGCTGCATTATCATAAACTCTGACTTAAACAACAGGAGCCACAATCACAGGCAGGAGCCACTGATTTGCCACTCGCAGACATTTAAAGAGCAGCCAGGAAGTCACTCCGGAAGGCAAAACTCACATGCGCGTACACACACAGATTTTTATTGATTTACCTAGAGCAGATCCAGCTTTCTTTCCATATTTCTCTCCCTCTTTCTGCATCACTCTGTCTGTTTTTCTGCCCTGTCCCTGCTCTTGCTCGGACTGTGGATTTTTTTTTTCTTTTTGTGAGAGAGAGCCCCCTTTGCTGTGACATATGGTGAACAAGTGCACGCATTGTAGAAGCAGCCCTGTCTACAGCCCTGACTTACTATCATCCCCCGCTGCCTCTGCCTGACAGGCTACAGAGAAGGAGGAAGAGGAAGAAGAGGGGCAGAATGAAAAAGAGAAAAAGAGAGAGCGAGAGAGAGAGAGAAAGAGAGAGAGAGAGAGAGAGAGAGAGAGAGAGAGCGATGGGCAGATCTTTCACCCTGGAGACACATTGGCAGTCCCGAGATTGTACAGGGTAATCAATCTCGCTGCTGTGCCGCCCAATCCCGCAGCCGGTGTCACAGTAATGGGGCCTCGAAAGCTGGGGGTGGGGCCCAGAAAGGCAGCAGTGGGGAGGGAATATTCTTTATTAAGAGTCATTTGTCGTCTAACAAGACGCTGCACTGGGCAGGTGATGAAACACCATGCCGTAAACACATATGATTACTGCCATCATTGCGTTTATCCCTTACCATAGCTAAATTTCTCACACAAGTTCATCTTTTCTGCAGCTTTGGAGAATCTCCATTGTGTCCATATGTCTGCTGGCTTTAATGTACCACGATATAGTTCTAATTATGCAAATATAAAAAAAACATTGATTAATGAGACAACAATGATTAGAGGTGAATAGAACATTTGTACTCCTCAAGAGCAATGCATTCTTGCCCAACATACAAACTGCTTATTACTTGATTGGTGTAATTTCAAATACAATATCAATATCAGTAACAAAGCCTATACAACATTCTAGTTAAAATAATATTTCGTTTCTTTTAAATTAATTACATGATTAATCGTCATCAATAATCTCTAAACAAGGATCATTTGCAAGCAACCTTCTTGACCATAATGTTTATAATAAATATTTACTCATTTAAACTCATTTAAACTCATTTAATCACATCTCAAATTTGTAGATTTTTTTTGTCAGTTGTAATGGCTCCTTTTCATGCACTGCTCATACTCTATAATAAATCATATCATGCATCAAAAAATTTTGTTGATGAAGACTTAAATATTGCTCCACCAAGAGAAGAACAAAAGCTGAAAAAAGAACAAAAAAATGTGAAAGAAAATTCCAAAAATATCCTCGAGGCCCTTTTTTTTTTTTTTTTACAGTTAAATGAAATAATTAGACCAAACTCCCCTGTGGTAGCACTTTTTAATTTAATTTTGAGCAAAATAATTATGTTTCTTTTTTTTTTATAGCTGTGTGTGTGTGTGTGTGTGTGTGTGTGTGTGTGTGTGTGTGTGTGTGTGTGTGTGTGTGTACATGCATGCATGTGTTTGCTACCTTTAATCTTTAATCAGTGTGAAGTAGTCCCCTTTGGGCTAAAAGGTGCTGAACGTCTCCCTTTGCGTGGTGGTGAAGTTGCAGTAGTTTCGAGTGGCCACATGGGGTGCTGACTACATGACGCTTATTAGACATGCATGCCAGAGGCGACCAAGCAGTGAGTAAAGCTGGGCATGGAAGCCTTGGTTTAATTGGGCTGAGAGGTTCACAGGAAGTCCCATCTGTGTTAGAGGAGACATAATTATAAACAAACCTCCTTCACTATTGGCGTGCAGCGAAACCTCAGTGGAGTCAGAAAAAAGAATAATCTTGTGTACCCTCATGAGCCATTGCATACTGTAAACAGCTCCAACTCAACGGCCAAACAAGAGTCAGAGGCAACAAGGGGATGAATTGAAAAGTCTAAATCAATAATGGTACCACAAGTACATAAATAATATGAAGGTATATCATCCTTTTTGCTCAGCTATTTCCACCAATGAGTTCAGATTACTGAATAACTCAGAACAGAGCTCCTAGATGCCATCTGGGGGTTCAGACCAGAGAATCAACCTTCCCATGTGACAGAACACTTAACCAGATTTCATAATTTAGTCACAGCAATGTCGGATTTTAGTTTGTATGTTCACAAAACCAAGTTACACACATAAACCAGTCTGGTAGAGAAACAGCATTAGCTGAGATTTGGTTTTGAATGAGCATCGTAATTGAGTTTATGCTGGGCCACAACACAGTGCTCACTGCCTCTCTTCAGGGTGGCTGTGCTTCCAGGCACTTGTATTAATTGAGCCAATAATTGAACAGTTGTCTTCATTAGTTCCAGTCCCTTGCACAGGAATCATGCTTTCAGGATTACCAGCAATGTGCTTCATGTGCAAAGAGGGTTTATTACCTGAGGCAGATTATGAAAGCATCTCAAGCTCTTGGCCATGCAAGCACAGAGCTCACCGACATCCACCAATGCCATGTTTCCTTAACAACCATGGCTGCTTAAAACTTTGAAGAGGACACAAGGACAGCGGTATAGCAATGGAGAGGATGCTTCAAAGAGCAGCTAGCTACTGACAACCAATCCAAAGCACAAGAAACAAGCCTAAGCTCAAGTACCTTCAAAGCCAGGAAAAATAGACAGCTTGTCACTGTGAAAATGTTTTTAAATGACCAGCTACTTTTAGCCATCTCATTTGTTCTGAAAGGAAAAACGAACTCTAATAAAGAAGCAGAGAACAGACAGGTCTGGCGTTGGTGGTCTGACAAGCTGGAGGTCAGGGAGAATAGAGAGAAAGATAACGTGAAATTAACAGAAAGGTCACTCGACCCCATCCAGATAGTTCTAAATGGCTAGCAGGAGCGGTAAATCTTCACAAGCAAATAAAAAGCTGTGTCTGACCTCATCCTGAGGATGAAAAGGTTTAAGTGGGTTGAGAAATAAAAAAATAAATAAACAAATAAATACATAAATACGAAACTAAAGGAAATGGAAATTTGACTTCCGAACAGACATTCCCAACTACCGCTAAGGTGCATTTTAATACAATTTACAGCAAACCTGGGCCAATTATTATAGCATGTGATAGAGCAAGGCAACAGCTTGTGAACTTAATAAAGTTGATTTTTAGATTTTTGTGAGCTGTTGTACCCGTGAAGAATTTAGGGCTGCTGTGTTCCACACTTATGGAGAAATAATTATGCTTAAGTGCTTTCAGGCTTCCTTCAAATGTGAAAAATGGTGGCATTCATTGCTAACTAATGTTAATGAGTATTACTGGCTTTGAGTAAAAATGTAAAATGTGCTGTACAATGTTTGGCAGTTCATTGGAGTCTCAGAAGAGAAATGTAGCACATCACTGACTTGAAACAAATAACATTCACACAATATTGAGGCTTTTGACAGAGGGTTGGGTTGGGTGAGGGTGAAATTAAACCTTCCTTTATTTATTTTTTTAATATTATCCATAATGCACATCAGACGCCTTGCTATTCTTTGCCAAGAGATGTGACACCTTTCTTTTCTCGTGGGTTTGTTGATTTCCTAGTAGCTAACAGCTTCACGATATGGGAACTGATTGCGCAAAACTGGAACAAACAACTACGCCCATAAGCAGCTAAAATGGATCTTTTATGAATATTCAATGAGAAGGAAACTGAACTCTTCATTTTCACCTTCCTTTCTTTCTCTACATTGCAGCTTTTTCTTTACTGCATAATTAATGAGTACAAAATGGAGTGTGAATGTTTGCGAAATAAGAAATGGTGGCAAGGCATTACTTTTATTCTGCTTCCAAGAGAAATCCAAACAAAATAAGCCAAAAAGCCTTGTCTGCCTTGAGATGTATTCATGATTGAGGCCATCAACAAAATTAATTTAAGTTACAGCGCATGATTAAAAGTGGTACAAAGAGCTGTTAGAACCGATTAAACCCATCTCAACAAACCACTCAGTGATACAGTATACATGTACACAACATCTTCTTTCACAGAGCCCACAAACAAACACAATCCATATGCTTGTTTGTATGAAATCAATCAGCAATCCTTTAACTTCCCCAGCCTCTGTAGGTGCATTTGTAAAAGCATGTGGCGGTTGCCTCCAAGTAGACAATTGGGGAGAAAAAAAGATATAAAGGAAAATGATGGTAGCCATGTATTTGCTTGCTTAAGGGATCTGCTTATTTTCCAAAGGTACACAGATACCCCCAGGAATAGATTTACTGGCCTAGAATTGGTTGTCAGGATTTGATACATTCAGAAGTTATGCAGAGAGCCGTCTAGACAAATTCATGCATTCGTGATCCAGCCCCGCTCCAGTGTGTGTAGCTAGGCAAGGGGAACATTAGCACGTGGTTAGCTCTGGGCACAAGGAGAACAGGTCAGGTTTATGAGCAAGCCAGACAGCAAGGCTGTGTCACCAGAACCTAAACAGACAGACACCTCTCAGCCCTTCCTCACCCATACAGCTCGACAAGCATGAAAAAGACTAGATAAAAAATTCTGTAGCTCTTTAGAGTAACACAGCATACTACACTTGTCTATGACTATGAATACAAATCTCTTTCTGTAGGCATTTTGCAAATCATAAATATATAGATTATAACAAATATCCTCATGATGCTATTGATTAAAGAATGCTGCAGAGCAAACTCTGGGCCATGAAGGAACACGTGTATTTATACTGAGATCACACGCCACAATAATTGCACACAGGTGAAGTCTATTCAGCTTTTTTGTATGACTTCTGACCTGTGACTATTCGTGACCAGAACTAATTTAGGGTTTTCACAGAAAAGTGAGTGAATTCCTACACGATAACAACGTTTTCTTGTTTTTTTTTTTTTTTTTCAAATGATACCTTTTTTTTTCACACACACTTTTGGGATATTTTATGTAAATTTCATGTTCTCAGGGAAAGTCTAATTTAGTTTTGAAGTTGTAGCTCTACAAATGACTGAAAACCTCAACTCTGGTAAAGACTTACTAATAAAAAATAACTAATAGAACGATTATGATATACAGCATGATGGCTGATGACTAAAATGAAAGAAAGTCAATCTCCTACTTGCTAGTTGTTTCACATTCTAGTGTTTGATATTTGACCTCTGGAAATTCTACATTGCTTTAAGATTTCAAAATGTACAGCTTCAGAAGAAACTAACGTGAATAGTCTCAATTCCTTCAATCCAATTCTTTTATGTTTTGATAAAATTAGTTCAGCTGCTGGTCATACTTTTAATAAATCTGTACTCATACTGATCTCTCTCTCTCTCTCTCTCTCTCTCTCTCTCTCTCTCTCTCTCTCTCCATTTTTCTTCACCCCACAGGTTTTGCTGACCGCTTTCTCTCTATAAATATGTCTGATAAGTATTTTGCTCATGTATTTAGGCAAATATCAGTGGGGTGGCGTGGTGGCTGTTTAGTGGCCATTAAGATGCAGAGAGCAGCGCTGGCTCTCAGACACCGTCTCTGCTTGTAAAGGTCAGCATCCCCCCTCACACCCACCCTCTCCTGGGTAAATAAGGGGACATATACAAATGTGACCAAATGGGAAAATGGCTCACCTTAAAAAGGAATTAGGCACTGTGATCCTACATACCTCTTTTTTTAAGAGCTTCTTAAAAAACTTCTTCTTCAATCTGTTTATGTTATTTAGATTATTTCAATATTTTTTTTTTATTCACCTTTTATATTCTGTCTAGTTATGTGTGGTTTAAACAGCACACTGGATCATTTAACTTGGGAAAATGCATTAAAGTAACTATTATATCTCAAAGCATGGACCAAACCTTTAAACAGTACAAACAGAAATAAGTGACAATGATAAATTACTTTGAGTAGGTTGAGTAGATGTACGTGGGCCACATATAAATCTCTGAACTTACTGATTTTTAGACTAGTCCATATCAAATCAGTTAGTATATAGATGATGGTGGTTTAGGAAAGAACATTTAGTTTGTGCAGAGTGTAAAATGGCGTTATGACAGGAGCAATGGTGCTTAGAGCGGGACGTCTTTGTCAGGACTGACAGAGACAGGAAACATGAGAGCAAATCGTCTCATATTGTGAGGCAGATTGTAAAAATCCATTTACATGGTCAAATAGTGGTGAAGATAAGGCTGAAATAGTCGCTGATTCATTCAGTGGGTTCTTTTTTTTTGTTTTTAAAATTAATATTTTTAAAGGAGAATACAAAAATCCTAACATTTTTTTATTGCCATCTCTACAGTGTACGCAATGACATGTGCATTGTGGACCGTTGATGTGACATGTACTCAACTACTTGCTAAAAAAAAACATAAATACAGTAACGTACACTGTGTGGCACCGTGTAACACTCTTGGCTAGCAATTTATCGATTAAAAAGAATTTAGGCAGACTTGTGTTTGCCTTCTTATTTACATTAAAATAGAGACATTAAAGTTATAAGAAGAAGAAAAAGGTTTGCAAGAATTCAGCTATGGTGACTTCCTACAGGTTTTCCCAGAACACCAAATATTTCAGTCATCATTACTGAATATTTATACTTACCCTTCCCATGTATTCTGTTACTAGTACAAGTTAAATCAGCCAGATCACAACAGAGAGTTAACCAAAATATAAACAAAATATAGAGAACAATCAGAGTCAGATATTTCACTGATGTCTCCCAAACACCTTCAAGCAGCTTTCAGTGTGAAAGGTTCACTCTCAAGCTTGGAGCACTATCTGTCTCTCCAGGCCTGACAGCTATCTCTGCTGTCAGCATACATCAGACCAGCAGCCTGAGTCACAATGGCAGCACCTGATGCCCTCAGCAACACACCTCAGCTCAGGCCTACACACTACTGCGGCCTCAGGCATAGCTGGTCCTAGCATGCTGTCATACACCGGAATGGAGCTGAACTGGTTTTGGAAGACTTGTTCAGAATGTGCTTGACAGGAGGATCTTGAGTAAATAACAAAAGTATGTTTGTCATTGGTTACACATTTCTTGGATTTTTTTTTTCTGTTTACATCAGGAGCTATAAGGCTTTAGAATGTGATTTTACTATGTTAAAAGCTTTATTTATTTATGGATTTATAAATAGATTTATTAGTTTTTATTTTAATTAGAAGATAAGACTAGGAGGGCATAGTGGCATGGTTATGGTGAGTTTGT